>NC_083355.1:11558793-11859568 GCF_030254825.1 Meriones unguiculatus | reverse complement strand
AACACTGAGCTATTTTTAAATGGATGGGAATGATGGCAAGAGATTTTTTGAAGTTTTTAACTAAAAAGTACATAAATAACATCAGTTGTAACTTTCAGGTTTTTTTGAGACAGGATCTCATTCTGTAGCGCAGGCTGTGAGTTCTTGATGGAACAATGAAGCTAAAGGTATAACTTTCAAGTAAGCATGGAGGCTCATTTAAAAATACTGAAAGTAGATTTACTATACGCAAAAAGCTATCTAGCTGGAGTATATGCCAGGACTCTGGATTAACATACCACAGAGGTTCTTGAATACCTCTGCTTACCGCAGGGCTAGTCACACTACTGAGGTTCAGAGCCTGCCCAGGCATCTGTCAACAGACAGTTGGGTACACTTACATACAATGAAGTTTCATTTGGCCATTAAAAAAAAAAAAAAAAAAAAAAAAGTTGTACTTGCTTGCATGAAAAGGGATACAAAAGGAGGTCATCATAATGACGAGTCAAACTCAGAACAAATTATCATATTTTCTCTCGTTATTTTTTATTGTATTTTATAATCACTTCAATTTTAAGATGTCCTCTTAATTATCACATAGATCCTAGATTTTATGTAAATACATAAAACCACACACGCATATATATGAATGTCATGATCGTAGAAGAAGAGCTGAATGGGAATAATAAATGAGACAAGGGAGAGGGCGGGGTAAATATGGTCAAAATATACTATAAACTTGACTGAATCTATCACTATATACAAGAAATATAAATGAATAAAGTTATAGTTCTTTAAAAATGAGGGTTTTTTAAATAAGGATCAAGAGTTAACATAGGGGTCGTGTCATTTATTTCACTTCTTCCGTTACATGCCCTCTGACTCATGACATAATAGCAATAGCTACATTGATTTTTTTTTTTTTTTCTAACGCAAAGTTACCTGAATGGTCTTTGTGTTCTTTCGTCCTAGGGATCCTCTGACCCCAAGGAAATTTCAAATGATATGAGAACGTATCCCGAAAGATGACTCTCGCCTCATCCACGGGGTAACCTAAATGAACTTTATTCATGCTTTCTTCATCAGGGCATGCCACGATTCTTTTCCCTGCCATGTGAATAAAGGGAATGGTTGAGTGCGATCCCCATGCGGCCCAACGACAGCACGCCTGACTCAGGTGCGCGCTGCGGGCACTTCATGCTCAAGTCGTTTCTTCCCTGATACGCTCACACTTAGGATGAAGTGTGAAGTTTCTAATGTCCTAATCAAACCTGAAGTGGTCTGTGGCCAATAGCCTTTTTTAAAAGGTGTATTTTCTGTATTCATTCCTCAGTTGAGGGACATGAAGGTTGTTTTCAGATTCTGGCTATTATGAATATAAGCTGCTATGAACATAGTCCAGCAAATATCTTTGTTGTAGGTTTCAGCTTATTTTGGATAGATGCCTAGGAGTAGTATAGCTGGATCTTGAGTTAGTACTGTTCCTAATTTTTGGAGAAAGAGCCAGATTGATTTCCAAAGTGGTTTTCCTACCAGCAATGGAGGAGGGTTCCCCTTTCTCCACACCCTCTCTCTTCAGCATGTGTTGTCACTTGAGTTTTTCATCTTAGCCATTCTGATGGGTATAAGATGAAATCTCAGGGTCGTTTTGATTTGCATTTCCCTGATGACTAAGGATGATGAGCATTTCTGTAAGTGTTTCTCTGTCATTTGATATTCTTCTATTGAGAATTCTTTATAGAGCTCTGTACCACATTTTTTAATTGGATTACTTGGCTTGTTGGTGTCTAACTTCTTGAGTTCTTTATATATTCTGGATATTAGCCCTCTGTCAGATGTAGGGTTGGTGAAATTCTTTCCTAGTCTGTAGGCTGTCGTTTTGTTCTGTTGACAGTGTCCTTTGTTTACTTAGCAATTAAAAACAAGGAAATCATGAAATTTGCAGGCAAATAGATGGAACTAGAAAAGATTATCCTGAAGGAGGTAACCCAGAAGAAGAAAGACACACATGGTATATACTCACTTATAAGTGGATATTAGACATATAATATAGAATAAACATACTAAAATCTGTAGTCATAAAGAAGCTAAACAATGAGGACCCTAGTGAAGAGGCAAACAGGATAGACATCAGAAGTGGGAAAAGACAGTGAACAGGACAGAAGCTACCACAGGGGGCCTCTACCCAGCAGGGTACTGAAGCAGATGCTGAGACTCAAAGCCAAACTTTGGGTAGAGTGCAGGGAATCTTACGAAAGAAGGGGGAATAGAAAGACCTGGAGGAGACAGGAGCTCCACAAGGAGAGCAACAAATCCAAAAATCTGGGCCCAGGAGGGCCTGCAGAGACTGATGTCCCAACCAAACACCATGCATGAAGAGGACCTAGACTCCCTGCTCAAATATAGCCCATAGGCAGCTCAGTCTCCAAGTGGGCTTCCTAGTAAGGGGAACAGGGACTGTCTCTGACATGAACTCAGTGGCAAACTCTCTGTTCACCTCCCCCTGAGGTGGGGGGAGCAGCCTTGTCAGGCCACAGAGGAAGAGAATGCAGCCAGTCTTGATGATACCTGATACGCTATGGTCAGATAGTAGGGGAAGAGGTCCTCCCTTATCAGTGTATTAGGAGAGGAGCAGAGGGGGAGAAGAGGGAGGGAGGGTGGAGCTGGGAGGAGATGATGGAGGGCGCTACAGCCGGGATATAAAGTGAATAAATTGTAACAAAAAATAAATCAATAATTTTTTTAAAAGCTGTATTTTTCTTGTGTCTGAATCTTTTGCCTATGTATGTGTGTGCGCGCCACATGAGTGCCTGGTACCAGAGGACGTCAGAAGAGGGCTTCACAATCCCTGGAATTTGCGTTATGCGTGGTTCTGAACTATTGTGCGTGGCTGGGAATCAAACCCAGGTCCTATGCAAGAGCAGCAAGCGCTGTTTATCACGGAACCATCTTATCCAGCCGTGGCAGATACTCTTACTGAAAATATGTCATTCCTCTCTAAAGAAATTAGCCAATAAGTTAAGCCACATGAATTTTAAACAGTAGCAATATTAAACCATCCACTTCAATGCACACACAGACAGACTTGTCTGATAACAGAACATGCTATTTCCATTTGCCGACACTGCCATGTGGCCAAATAGATAAAATGATATGCAATTGTTAAACCTAAATACTCTTTAATTACGTGACCATTTGCTCTAATTCACATAATGTAAATGGCTTCTATTTATCACAGGCCAGACAAGCCACACAGTTTTTTTGCAGTCTGGATTTTGTTGTGCTGCAGATTTCCTAAAGTTCAATAGCTACATCAGAGGCTTAATGGGACTCAGGTCTGAGCCTTTTTTCCAGCCTACAGGAGGTGATGTGTTGTTAGATTAGAGGCTCATGCCTTTTGATGGTCTCTTTAGGAGCTGTTAGCTGTATCAACGCTGAGTAACTAGATCCAACGATTCAGTGGGCATTTCACAGCTGCGAAGTCCTATTTCTATTTTTTTATTTGCTAGTAAAAGCCACATATAAAGCAATAGTTTCTATTGTCTATTTAGTTACATAATAATAGCATAGTTCATATAAGGTCCATGCCACTATTTCCTTTTAACTTACAAATTTTCATTATAAGAGTTTATATAATCATCTTTCAATAAAAATAAATTGGTTAAATATTTTTCTACCTCATTATGAAAATATGGGATTAAAATGTCTATTTGTTTAGCTCTTCTGGATCCTCACTTGTGTAGAAGCCCTGTTTATGCCAAATTGGCTGCCAGGTGCTTTGACTGGTCAGTTCCTGTAATTTCTTGGCTATCTGGAAAGACAGAAATGCTCACACCACACAATTCCTAGCCTACACCATTGACTCTCCTTTCTTCCACTCTGAGACTCCTTGGTTTCAAGGTTTCAGGGAGAGAGTGAGATGATTCCCTAGGTGTCTATATAAAACCTCAGAATTGCATTCTGGGACTGTCCTGCTGACAGATTACTAAAATCTGTTTCATTTGCTGTCCTGTGGACACTCGGTAGTTTTAAAGGGAGTCTCTTCATTCACTCTCGGATTGAATATCCGCAGAATCTTCCCCAAACCATACATTTAAATAACCCAGGTCTCATCTCACTTGATATGCTTTACAAAGAACGTTAACCCCTCTTGGATGCACAATTGCTCAAATAGGTTACTGGAGTGATATCTCCTTCTTTGTATCAGAAAATAATACCCATAGATGTTGTTACTCAACTCTAGAAATGCCAGCATTTAACACAATTTTTCAAAAAAAAATATCCTAAAATGAATTTGTGAATGCTTAAAGTAAGAGTATTATTCCATGAACTACCACAGAACATACCTTTCATGAATGGAGTTGACGCCACTTTGTTCATTATTTCCTGGGTGGTTTTGGACTCAGGAGCATATTCAATAATATAGTAAGAATCATTAAAATTATCAACACGTCCCATATCCATTTCAGGCATTTGAGGAGCATCATGAATTTGATGTAAATTGGAGGATAATCGGTATACAAAGAATATTAGAAAAAATGAGAAAAACCATTCCTACAAAGCAATAAAAGTTAAAAAAAAAAGAAAAGAAAAAATTAACAGGAGATTTTTCTACCACAAAGAATTGAAACAATTCCATCCTGTTATACCTTGCATTCCATTTGTTCTCTCCCATTTTAAAGTGGTTGTTATTATATTTGTTCTCTAAAGATCCATTTTATTTATGTGCACAAGTGGTATGTCCTCATGTATGTGTGTGTCTGGTGCCTGCAGTGCACAGAAAAGGACACCAGATTTTCTGGGACGAGAGCTAGCAGATGATAGTAAGCAATGATATGAGTGCTGGGAATAAAACCCAGGTCTTCTGCAAAAGTGTCCAATGCTTTTAACGACTAAGCCATCTTCTTCAGCCCCTACTTTTATCCTTTCATCTGGACATTTTGTAACATGTGCACTGTTCACCAAGACAGAGTTGCGACAGCAGCTCCAGTTATAACTGAGAATGTTTTCTTGTTCAACAGTGCAAGGCCAGATACTTGTTAAGTCTAAAGAGAGTCTCTTAGATAGGCATGGTTACATGAGTGGACCACTTGTTCGTATTTGAAAAGGAAGGTGGCATGGAACAGGTAGGCACTTCCATCAACAGAAGCAGGGTCTGACATTGTTCTTCAGCTGCCTACACATGGAAGAAGCAGCAAAATAATGCTCATCAAAAATAATATCAAAGTTCTTCTTTATTATGGTCATTGTATTCTGGAACTAGAAATACAGCAGGATGTGTTTTTAAGCCCAGTGCAAAGAACTCATTTTACCATGTTATTTTTAATTCAAAGAGGGAACTCTAAACTCAGTGGGTCACATATACACATACAAAAGAAACATGAAAGTAGAAGAGGGACTTATGATATGAAGGATTCCAGTGAGAGGGCAATGAAGATTAAGAGCAACTAAAAAAATCATTATATAAATGCATGAAACTATCAATTATAAAAAGTCACTTAACGTAACACATTCATAATACACAATTTTAGCTGAGGGTGTGTATACATGTGTATGTATACATAAAGTTTATTTTAAAGGAGTTAAAAATTTGGAAGTACAACAATTACTAAAAGTAGGTTCTCGGCTTCTATATTCGTATTTGTATGACCATTACTTTATGCATAAAGCTCTTGCATATTTTATTCAGTGAAAATCTAAGCAATCATCAAATATTTCCTGGACGAATACACACACTTCATAGAATAAGACATTAATTTTTCACTTTTAATGTGTCATTTTTATGTCTATCATAAATTCTGCAGAAAACATATCTAATCATTGTTAATGAAAAAGAGTACCATTACAATAAAAATAAAGGTCCAAATTATCATTTTGACTCCACTTATTTATAAGCACATTATTTCTTTCGCATTGACCTTGTAGACACTGCATAACTGTTCAAAAGAAATAGGGTTTACCTTCGGTGGCTGATGTGATATTTGCACACATTTATCATGTGCAGTAGGACATTTTATTCCTGTGTTGATGTAGTGATCAACACGATGATTACATGTGTATGTTTCTACAGTTTCATAATTTCTTTGTGGTGGGTGAGCTCTTCCCTAGCAAAATACCAGTATCTTTACAAAAACTATTGCATTTTCATAACATTTTAATTATGTATGTTTTATTCTTAAATGTAAAGTTATATTCAATTATGGTGTATAACACGATATTTCAATCATTGTATGCTTTGTAGAACAGTTAAACAGTGCTAATTACAATTGCCTGTTACTTTTGTTATGAATAACATGATTGAATCTTTTTGAACATGAAAAAAATCAACAGAATATTATGGCACACACCTGTGTGCACATTTAGCTAGTAAACCGTCTACGTAGTTGTAGTCTATCTCTATCATTACTGTTATTTAGAAAGGAATGCGGTCTCTCGTTTTGTATTTATGATCATTCCATATATTCATGTTAATACACAATAAATATTTTCAGAGTACCCATTGTGTTTCCCCTTCCTGCCCTGCAGCACTGGATATATTTAACCTACGTTCTTTCCTTAAAATCACTTTTTTTCATGAGACGTTTACCCGTGCTGGTGTCTAGACATTAAGTTTGTTTCCTTCTGTGTTTGAGAATACACACTGGTGTAAACCTCAATGAGTGAATTACTCTTGTAATTCACACATATAGTCCTGAGAATTGTTTTGGGCATAAAAATATGAGGGGAGAGTGCCAATAGCAGGTCTTTGTAAAAGGCTTTTTTCTTTTTTTTTTTTCCTGCTTTTTCTTTTTCCCCTTAGGTTACATTCTATGGACTAAAGTTTTTCCCTCTGACATTGTCCTGAACTCCATGTGTATGCCTTCATGAGACCAAAATTAACCCAGATGTTAATTACTAACTCTGTAGTATAACAGTGCAGCTTCATTTTACAGGGAATTTCTGAAGATGAGTTCTTTTAGAGATTTCTCTAGTAAGATATATAATGTTACTTGTTTTAAATTTTTAATTTGGAAAAATAGTAGCAAACTCTGCTACTGGAATATATTTTAAAAAGCATTGATTAATGACTGGGTTAGTATCACTGAGAAATTGTTTTTCCTTTTCTGAATATAAGAGCATGCAGACTCTGAGCCATACCATCAACGTTTCTCTTCTCATCCTGCACTTTCTGCGCCAGTTCCTGCAGAGAAGAGCCCACAGTTGCTGACCCAGCCTTAAGTGTCTCTTCCTCATTTCGACTTATTTTTTTAAAGGAAGTAAATGTGAAAGTCTGAAATAGAAAACATTGTGTAATCAAACCAAAGAGAAACATTTTGACAGCTGTTCCTAGTTACAAGCCCACAGAAGAAGGGTGCCGAATATAAAAAAACACAGGAAAAAGAAGATAAAATGAGATTTTAAAAAAATCTATTGAAAAAATAAAAGAAAGGAAAACAATTGAAAGAGTCTTTTCTTGGGTGAATGGCTTTTCAGAGACTTTAATAATGTCACATGCTGCTGTCCCCATGAGACTTGGCAACTAAGCTGTCCAAGCTTGTTATTGCCAGATGGAGGTCTCAAGTTATGCTGTGAGTTAAGTTAGTCATTACTACTTACTAATAGTTATTGGTAATTACCAGTTACTACTCAGCAAAACCACTAGTCAGTTCTGCTCCTGGGCCTGTATCCCAAGGCAGTTCATGGATGATGTGAAATAAGGTTCTTGTATATGTTGATCACTGTGACAGGGTGTTAGAGAGCACACTTTTACAAACACTATCCAAATCCAACTCTCTAGCAATCAGGAGCAATGGGTTGATACCCACAGCTCAAACATAAGAACTCTTAAATAATGTGGTGTCAATTAAATCTACTTTTTTAAAAAAAACGGATTATAAAGCAATATAATTTATGCAAATTCACACCATAAGTGATGCATATTTCTAAATACATCCTGGAACTAAAAAGGTCTTTAACAAATACAATTTAAAAAGATTATCCTAAGCAGGAGGAAATAGGACTGAAGCTGGTGTGAAATGGGACTCATAAGTCAAAGGAAATTTAAAACAAACAAACAAAAAAACAAAAAAGACAGATGCTTTGTATGTCATGAACTCGACAATGATTAACTCAAGCATTTATTCATACTTAAAGTCTGAAAAAAAAATGTTGGGAAAACCACAGGTTCAGAGCATATAAATTCAAGGGACACAAATGGAAATTCTAGATGATTTCATAGTGATTACAGTGTTTGTTTCACCAGCCATGTAAATAAACTCCAAGTAATAATGTCATCAATAGGTTATGACAGTTGGAAACTCCAATTTAAACTAAACTACACTTTCAATGAAGAAACCAGTGCTGTGGCAAGCCCATGCCATCTGAAAGCATCAATACGTATTGCCCGAGTGGCAACTCTTTCTTAGATGAATAATATAGATGCAGGACAATATTCATGAATTAGAACAATTGCATAATCTAATTGTCACGCAGTAGGTTATTTGCTCCTGGCTGATAAGACTTAATTATTCCATTGTACATGGTCATGTAAAATGCTGTCTGCTCTGGAAGGATAAAATATTCAGTTAGCTTACATTGTTCTGAATAGCAATTTGAATAATTTAAAAATAATAAATACTGGTTGTTAAAAGCCAGTAATTTCCCAATCAGAAAATATTTCTGCTGCTAAAGCAGAAATTGCACAAGTCAGATCATTTTATGTATTTAGTCTGATAAACAGGGTCAATAGAGTATTTCCTAAGTGTTCTTGATGAAATGCTCTCAGTCAAAACATGCAGTCCATCGAAACAACTTAACACTCATAAAATCTTGTATTCCGGAGTTTATAACCCTCTAGCAGTAAAACCAAAAACTTATGCACTCGCGAGTACGCGCACGCGCGCGCACACACACACACACACACACACACACACACACACACAGAGAGAGAGAGAGAGAGAGAGAGAGAGAGAAATTCAAATAACTTTGAAAACAGCAAGAGGAAAGCAAGCTACATTCCTTTCTACTTATCCGCCTGCCTGTTCCATTATATGTGCTGTTTATGCCAAAGGCTTTAGTCATGGGGTAAGATGGAAAAACCTTAGTTTTCCAATTGCTATTTAGCCATACTGTATAAAACACCCAAAGGTTTGAAAAATCAAAACGCCCTACTAACAATTTCCTAACACCTAATGACTTCCCCAGAGGTGTTTGACAGGACTTTGCTGCCTTTGCTTGTGGGGTCCATTTAAGTGCTAATAACCACAATTTAGAGGTTAACTTACTCCAAGGAGAGCTGAAGCAGGAATCTTCAAAAAGTCCATCCACAGATTTCTGTCCCGGAGGAGAATTCACGTTTCTTCTTTTGGATCACTGCTATGTCTTGGTTTTAATTGTGCTTTATAGCGAGCGGTTTTGTTTAACTCTGGTTTCTGGAGAGAATTCTTCAGAGTTCACAGTGACTGCCAAAGAAACTGCTCAGAGGATGACTCCTGCGCTGTTCTCTTCTCTCGCTGCCCTCGCCGGTTTCTCAGCAGGGAATTTGTGGTTGCAGATGGTTGGCTGGACATATTGGAAGGTTCACAACTACCAAACCAGGAAGAAGCTGGGCTTTAACATTTTTTTTTCTTCAGGTTAGACCCCAATAGGAGAGTTGACTTTTAATGGAGTACTTTAAACTAAAATTGTAAAAGACCAGCTTGGAAAGGACAGAGCAGAAAAGAATTTCCTAAATTACAGAAATAAACAAATCGGAAACGATGGTATCTCAAAGCCTCCCATAATTTTTTTTTTAAAGCTGGATCGCAATGAAGCAATGCGACTATTCTCAGGGTAACAGGATAAATCTGAATTTTCACCTATATCTCAGTAGCATTGGGTGTATGCTATTTGCAACCATCATTCTTATGGATATTAGAAAGCATAATATTTAGAGAGATGTTGTATCCTCAGACTGGGGAGACTTTACTCACCTAGTAAAGTACTTACCTAGCACTGGAACTGAGTTTGATTCACCCATGTAAAAATGTCAGGCGTGTTGGCTTGGGAGTTAAATTCACATAGCTGGAGGGAGAAAGGCAGGAGGATCCCTGGGGCTTCTTGGCTAGCCAGTCTAGCCTAATTAGTGAGCTGTGTCCAGGCTGACAGGAGACATTGTCTCAAAGGAGGTGGACAATGTTTCTAAGGATGGTAACAAAGGTTGTTTTCTAGCCTTTATTTGAAGCATACTCGTGTGCAATGTACCAACACACAGAGAGAGAGCAAGAAGAGACACACAGAGAGACTGTGAGACAGAGACAGAGGGTGGGGGAGGAAGAGATTAGCTGTTACATTAACCTCAGGTCCCTGGAAGCAAGTTTCTCTGCATCCAAGCACTGGTTTTCAGTATGTCCTGTTCCTCATGCTGTCAAATGTTTACAGCAGGAAACTGACTACAAGATCATGAACATCTTGCGTACATGGAAGACAAAGCATCGCATGGATATTAACTATTCCTTCACTATCCATTCAGTATTTACTTGTTTACTAATTATATTAGATCCAGAAATTTCTCAGCAGCGTCTGTAGAAGCAGACAGAACCCATAACCCGTGAGAACAAGTCCTCTGTTTGTTTCTCTATGCCTGCTGCCTTCAATAGTAGCACATTTAACAACACTCTAACATTTTGTGCACAGACACTATAATTTAGGAATTGTCTTATTTCTTAGTAATGAATAAATTCCCTCTTTCCTCAGATCCAGGTGAACTGCATATATGTAGGTTTTGTCTGATATCATCCTTAAATACACACACACACACACACATATATATATACACGTATTGTTTCTTTAGAACGTAATGTGTGAGATAACTCAGTGGTTAAAGAACCAGACTGCCCTTACAGAGGATCTAGTTTGGTTCGCAGCACTCACATGGAGTTTCGGGGAGATCTGATGCCCTCTCCTGGCCTCTATGGAAATTGCATGCGTGTGAACTAACATTTAGCAAAACACATGTTTAGTCTCCTGGGAGGATACGGGGGTGGTTCTAGCTGAGACTCTTAGTGGCAAGGGTCAGAGAGACTAAAGAGGCCACCCTCTAACTAGACTGGACTCTTAGTGGAGGGAGGGGAACACCAACCCACCCACAAAAACTTCCATCCAAAAATTACCCTGCCTACAAGATAGGCAAGAATAAAGATAGAGCAGAGATTGAGGGAATGTCCAACCAATGCCTGGCCCTACCTGAGACCCACCCCGTGGGAGAGAGCCAACCCCCGACACTATTACCGGTACTCTGTTATGCTTACAAATAGGAGACAAGCACAGCTGCTCTCTGAGAGTCTCCACCCAACAGCAGGTTGAAACAGATGCTGAGACTCACAGCCAAACACTGGGGGGAGCACATGGAGTCTTGTGGAAGAATGGGGGAAGAATAGGAGCTCCACAAGAAGACTAACAGAGCCAACTCACCTAGGCCCCGGGTGAGCTTACGCACACCAACCAAGGACCATGCACGGACTCGACCTGGGAGGCCCTTACGCATACTCAGATGTTGGGTAGCTTGGCCAACATGTGGGTTCCCTAGAAAGGGGAGAGAGAGCAGTCTCTGACATGGACTCTGTTGCCTGCTTTTCAATCGCTTCCCCTTGGCGGGGTTTCCTCACCAGGCCACAGGAGAAGAAGATGCACTAAGTTCTGATTTGACTTGAGGAAGTGGGAGGCTCCCCTTATCTAAGGAGTAGGGAAGTGGGAAAGAAGGTGGAAACAGAAGAGGGGGGAGGGCCTGTGATCTGGATGTAAAGTGAATACATAAATAGATTATTTTTTTAAAAGAATTCACGCAGAAACTTGAGTCCCCACATTTATGAGATTCAGAGGATAGAATGACGCTATCCAAATAAGAATAATTGACAATTTTAATTTTGGGGATATGGAACTGTGGAGATGGCTCGGCAGCTAAGAGTATTGGCTACTTCTCCCAGTGACTTGAGTTTGATTCCCAGCAGCCACGTGGTGACTCACCATCTGTAACTCCAGTGCCAAGAAACCCAATGTCCTCTTCTGGTCACAGGCACACACGTAATGCTCAAACATGCAGGCAGGCAGGACACCCATACACATAAAGTTAAAAAAAAAAATAGTAATTTAAGAAGTGTTTTGGGAATTTGAGGAATAAGTGGTTAAAAGATAAAGACATGCCAAATGTAGTTCTTGCGTTCTATTGTTGGGTTTTGGCTGTAATTAGTGTCTTATCTACATTAACAATAATATGTAATTTCCCTGTTTCCCATCTAGTTTTGCTGATAAGAATGCACATGTGAATGAGGGAGGGATAGCTCAGGATTTAAGAATGCTTGTTGATTTTGCAGAGGACTCAAGTTTAGTTCCCTGAACTTTTGTGGGTTATTTAATTTTCTTACCAGAAAATTTGAGGATATTTTTTTCTCTTTGACCACAGTTGTATGAAATATCACAATAGGATCGGGTGTAGATTTTTGTTTTGTCTTTATGAAACTTTGTAGTCTCAAAGACTTTGAAGTTTGGTTTGGTTTTGAAGTTCTGAAGTTTTCAAATAAACATTTTTGTCAAATATTGCTTCATTTCTAGCTTTCTTTTTATTAGTAATTTATCAGCTATTGGAGATACATTGTGCGTCTCTATCTTTTGCCTGCTTGCATCTTAGAAATATGCTTTGATGGTGCCTTGCCTACCCTGGAAACACACAAGACCTGCCTTCTGGTTGTGCATCCTTCCCTTGCCATGTCTACAGCTCCAGCAATACGGCACTGTACCCATACCAGATTTTACTTACCCCTCTTTTCTTTCCTGGAGTTAGCCACAACTTGATCACCATTGCCTCTAGAATGCCTCTTTAATCCTGTTCGGGTTGCACACCACTGCCAGGGGCTCTTCTGACATACAGTGGACACTATATACAACTCATTTCCTTATAAACTGGACATACATAGTGTAAAGATACAGATAATAATAATAAAGAATCCATATACAGAGCTAAGAATATGGGTTAAGAGTGCTGGCCACTATTGCAGAAGACCTGGGTTTATAATATCTTATCTTAAAAAAAAGAGAATCTGTATTATACTTTCCACACGGCCTGGGATATTAAAGTTGCTCAGAATATGTATTTTGAGTTTAAATGTATAGTGAAGAAGATGAAGTGGAGAAACAAAGGAAAATGCTACCTATTGTTTTCTAGAAGTATGGTTATGAAAAATCTGCATGGCAGCTAAAACCTAGTAGTTTTGAGTCAAGAGAGGGTTGTGTTGCATGTGTGTGTTTGTGTGTGTTGTTGTTAAGTACAGGGTCTTACTAAATAAACTACCCTTAAACTCACACCAGTCTTCCTGTCTCTTCCTCCCCAGTGCTGCAATTATAGGTGAGAAGCATCATGGCTTGTTTGGTTCTGGCTTTTTTTTTTTTTTTTAAGATGAAACATGAAGGGTCGGTGAACAGAGGTAATGGCTGAAAAGTGTGAACAGAGAGGAGAGGTAAGAGGGTGGAGAATAGACCTGTGGAGAGAAAAACAAGAGGACAAAAGGACTGTGGGGATAAGAGAAACTGAGGATGAGGATATTTTTGTGTCAAGCTGGAGACCTTAGTCAGGGTAGGCTCCTCAAACAGAGACTTCTAATAGAAGAAGTCATAGAGACTGAAGAGGACTCCCATTAACTAGTCACCTAGCAGAGGGTAGGGAACACCAACCCACCCACAAAAACTTGGACTCAAAATTTACCATGCCTAAAAGATGTCCAGGGATAAAGATAGAGCAGATAAAACAGAGATTGAGGGAATACCCAACCAGTGCCTGGCCCAACCAAAGACCCATCCTATTGGAGAATGCCAACCCTGACACTATAAATAATGCTCTGTTAAAGTCACATACAGGAGCCTGATAGAGTTTCCTCTGAAAGGCACTACCTAGCAGTGCCTCAAAAACAGATGCTGAAACTCACAGTCAAACACTGGGTGATGCATGGGTAGTCTTGTGGTAAAGTGTGTGTGTGAGAAAAGAGAAAAGGACCTGGAGATGACCCGAGCTCCACAAGAAGACCAACAGAGCCAACTAACCAGGGTCCAGAGTGGTTTGCTGAGAATGAAGCATCAACCAAACACTATGCAGGAACTGGACTTAGATTCTCTACAAAGATGTAGCAGATGGGAAGCTTAGGACTCAAGTGGGTCCTCTAGTAAGAGAAGGAGGGAGTGCATTGGACACAGACTCGCTTGCCAGCTTTTGATCACTTTTGTGGAGGGTAACCCCTAATACTGGCCATAGCTGATGTTTTAATTGAGGTGGCATTTATAGGATGACATTGGCCCACAGTTCAAAAAGATGTAACCCATTCCTGGTTCTAGAAAATTTAGTTGATAGCATATAATGTCTAGTCAGCATTGTCTCCTCCATTATATGGTAACTCCATTCAAGCTTCATTTCATGTGTCATATTTTAGGAAATCTCTATTCGTGTTCAAGAGTGGAAAAGTAATCATCAGTGTCACACTTGGCTAAAACCCTGTGAGCTACAACAGCATCGCGAGTGCAAGCTATACACACTGGCTGTAATAGTGGCACAAATATTGTGGGAGTAACCAACATCTTTTAAAAATTGTACTTAATGTCTGCTCCATGAGATGGAACCCATACCTGACACTAAATGAGGCCAAGAACCTTGGGCTAAGTGGATCTGCTAAATAGCTGCAGCAATAAAATGACTCCTAATGATATATTGTTGTGCCCATTAATAAGTGGCACATCAGAGAGGCTTTTTCTTGCAGTACATGGTTATTAACATGAAGATACACAACTGGACACTGTGCAAACTGACAAAACAATGTTGGACTCAGCTTTAAATGTCTATGCCACATCCCTCTCCTCAAGACTGAGGAAGCTATGCAGAAGAGGAAAAAAGATCATAAGGGCAAAGGTGATGAACAACTCCAAGGAAACCGCATTTTCCAGACACAAAAGGACTGATAAATGAACCAAAGTAATGTGATAGGATATACAAGACCTGTACAAGTCCAACCATTACAAAATTACAACACTGACCAGGGGAAGTGGAAGTGATAGGTAATCATAGACATGGAAGCTTAGGAAGAAAGGTATTCCATCTGCAATTTTCAAGTCACATTCCATCACTGAGGGGAGGCAGGGCAGGAGCTCCAGGCAGGAACCTGGATGCAGGAACTGAGGCAGAGGCTACAGAGGAACGCTGCTCACTAGCTTGTTCCCCACGACTTTGGCAGCCTGCTTTCTCATACAATCCATGAACATCTCAGAGATAACACCTCCCACAGTGGATTGGGCTCTCCCTTATTAATCATTAATGAAGAAAATGCCCCATAGACTTGTATACAGGCCAGTCTTATAAATGTTCCCACACCATTGCTTGTGACAAATAAAAGAAAAAAGAAACAATCAAGACAAAGGGCAAGCCATTTTTTCAGTGTAGCCACTGATAAATTTGTCATAGTGTGATAAATAATGCCCCTCTTTGCTCATTCACATAGCCCTAGTTAAACTCAGCAACACACACACAAATAGAAAAAGAACTAGGGAGGAAGCAGAAAGAGTCCAGTGGAATGGGAGGTATACAAGAAGAGACGGTAATGAGAGTAAGCACAATCAAAATACATTATACACATGGATGAAATCATAAAGCCAATCAATGAAAAGGTAACTTAACAACTGAAATTAATGAATTGATAGAAACATTGACTACTAAAACTGGTAAACAATGAAAGACAAATACAAATGCTGATTGATGAGACAGCTGAAATATAATTCATTGTATAAGGGTTGAGTGAGCATGTTTACAGAAAAAAAAACTGAGATTTTTTACTTTTGTGATTATCTCTGAAGGAACTACTAACAATTTTACTTAGAAGGAAGTAGTCTCATGCTCAAAATTTTTAAATTCATTTGTAAACGAAATGAATGTTGATGGAGAGAATCATGATAAGAATGACTAATTTTGTGGGAGGGTAGCAAGCACAATGGAGAAAATATGTTTTAAATGTGTTGTTTGAAGGAGAGAAGCATGATCGTGGCTAAATTTCCTGTAAAACTTACAGTTGAAAATGATTAACTTTGGAACTGCAGTGTCCAGTCTGTTAGACAATAGCCCCAGGTAGAGATTTAAATATACGTCTTCATTAGCTTAAATCCATAATACTTAAATTTTAATTCTTTTGCCTCTGACAAGTAAGCATTTCGAAAGTGAGCATTTCTTTACATATAGGAAAACTGAAAGTTCTCATGTTTCTTGGAAACATAAAGGAAAACATGTCTTTGAAAACTGTAGAAACTCTTAAAAGGGACTGTTGGCTCCAGAAGAGTAACTATAGATTATTTTTCATAGATTTGGAAGTAGATCCTTTGGCTATAAGGATGCTACAGGCTGACTATTTCTTATTAAAAAATGCTGAAGTGTTTCAGATTTTGAAATACTGGTATATGCACAGTTAGATTTCTTGGATATAGGACTTATATCTTGGCACGCAATTCACTTGTGTTTCAAATGCATCTGACATACATAGCCCAAAAGTAAATTAATACAGTAGTTTTAACAAGCCTTGATTTGACCATGACCTGTCAAATCTCAGGTGAGAAATGTTCAACTTGTAGCATCACTTAAAATGTTTGGCTCTGTTGATGGACATCTGGGTTGTTTCCGGGTTCTGGTTATTACGAATAAAGCTGCTACGAACATGGTTGAGCAAATGTCCTTGTTGTGTACTTAAGCATATTTTGGATATATGCCTAGGAGTGGTATAGCTGGATCTTGAAGAAGCATTATTTCTAATTATCTGAGAAAGCACCAGATTGATTTCCAAAGTGGTTGTACAAGGTTACATTCCCACCAGCAGTGGAGGAGGGTTCCCCTTTCTCCACAACCTCTCCAGCATGTGTTGTCACTTGAGTCTTTGATTTTAGCCATTCTGATGGGTGTAAGGTGAAATCTCAGGGTCGTTTTGATTTGCATCTCCCTGATGGCTAAAGACATTGAGCATTTCTTTAAGTGTTTCTTTGCCATTCGATATTCCTTTACAGAGAATTCTGTTTAGCTCTGTACCTCATTTTTTTAATTGGATTGCTTGATTTGTTGCTTTTTAACTTCTTTAGTTCTTTATATATTCTGAATATTTGCCCTCTGTCAGATATAGGATTGGTGAAGATCCTTTCCCAGTCTGTAGGCTGTCGTTTTGTTCTGACGACAGTGTCTTTTGCTTTACAGAAGCTTTTCAGTTTCATGAAGTCTTATTTATTGATTGTTTCTCTTAGAGCCTGTGCTGTTGGTGTTCTGTTCAGGAAATTGTCCCCTGTGCCAATGAATTCTAGACTCTTCCCCACTTTTTCTTCTAACCGATTTAGTGTGTCTGGTTTCATGTTGAGGTCTTTGATCCATTTGGACTTTAGTTTTGTGCAGGGTGATAAATATGGATCTATTTTCATTTTCTGCATGTAGACATCCAGTTGGACCAGCACCATTTGTTGAAGATGCTGTCTTTTTTCCATTGAATGGTTTTGGATTCTTTGTCAAAAACCAAGTATTCATAGGTATGTGGGTTTATTTCTGGATCTTCTATTCGGTTCCATTGATCCACCTTTCTGTTTCTATGCCAGTACCATGCAGTTTTTACTATTATTGCTCTGTAGTACAGCTTGAGATCAGGGATGGAGATACCTCCAGATGATCTGTTGTTGTACAGAATCATTTTGAAAATTCTGGGTTTTTTGTTTCTCCATATGAAATTGAGAATTTTTCTTTCAAGAAGAATGGATACAGAAACTGTGGTACTTTTACACAATGGAATACTACTCAACAATTAAAAACAAGGAAATGATGAAATTTGCAGCTAAATGGTGAGATCTAAAAAAGGTCATCCTGAGTGAGATATCCCAGAAGCAGAAAGACACACACGGTATATACTCACTTATAAGTGGGTACTAGACCTATAAGATAGGATAAACATACTAAAATCTGTACACCTAAAGAAGATAAACAAGAAAGAGGACCGGAGGTAAGATGATCAATCCTCACTTAGAAATACAAATGGGATGGACATTGGAAGTAGGAGAAAACAAGTAACAGGACAGGAGCCTACCACAGAGAGCCTCTGAAAGACTCTACCTAGCAGTGTATCAAAGCACATGCTGAGAATCATAGCCAAACTTTGGGCAGAGTACAGGGAATCATATGAAAGAAGGGAAGTTAGTATGACCTGGAGAGGTCAGGATCTCCACAAGGACTAAATATATCTGGCACAGGGGTCTTTTCTGTGACTGTTTCTCCATCCAAGCACCATGCATGGATATAACCTACAACCCCTGCTCGGATGTAGCCCATGGCAGCTCAGTATCCAAGTGGGTTCCCTAGTAAGGGGAACAGGGACTGTCTCTGACATGAAATCAGTGACTGGCTCTTTGATTCCCCCCTCCCAAGGGAGGAGCAGCCTTGCCAGGCCACAGAGGAGGACATTGCAGCCAGTCCTGAAGTGACCGGATAAGCTAGGGTCAGATGCAAAGGGAGGAGGACCTTCCCTATCAGTAGACTGATAGAGAGGAGCAGGGAGGAGATGAGGGAGGGAGGGTGGAATTGGGAGGGAACATGGGAGGGGGGTACAGGTGGGATACAAAGTTAGTAAACTGTAACCAATATTAAAAAATAAAAATTTAATAAAAAAATGTTTGGCTTTTTGCTAGATCAGCCTTCCAGATAGTGGCACTCAACTTTGAAATACACAGCTGAACTATTTCATTACCTAGAAATCCTGTAAGTGGGTAGTAAAAAGAGTGTAAGCAAATGAACAAAGAATATAAACAGCACAAACTTAAATGCAAATATATAATGCTTCAACATTACTATAAATTTGAAATCAGGTAAAAACTGCAATGTTATATCAGTAAATATAAGCGTCTAGTTAGGAAATACTTGTACTATATATGGTAACAACTCCACAATGAATTAAAGAAAGTAAACAATTGAATTTTTGTATGAAAGAACGATAGGGGCTCTTTTATTAAGCTCTATCTAATTTTTATGTTTTCTCCATTTCTAAATATTCTTTTTAAGTTTTATTTTATTTAGATGTTGGTGGCTGAGTGTATGTCCATGCACCATATGTGTGTAGGAGACCATGTATGACAGAAGAGGGCTTTGAGGACACTCCACATATCTCAGCCAGTGAACATTTTAGTGATCGCTACAAATTAATATTTTAATTGCGTTTGTAGTTTTGTTTCTACAGTACCCTGTGCATGGTTCTGGGTGATTTTCCTTCATCAGTAATTTGTATTTCCTTAAAGCATCTAAGTTTTGGGACATGGATGACTGTAAACTTTATTTTGATGTTGATTAAGCAGATAAAATATGTATAACATAGATATAAAACATCTTTGAAATTATTAATTCTGTTCATTACTATATTAAACAAGTTTGTAGGATGACAGAATAATTAGGTCTGAGACTTCACAGTTCATCTGAGGGAGGGAGGAGTTTCCATCTCACTGCTGTATCAACTTCTTCATGAACATTGCCCAGCTCCTGTTCCTTTGAAAGTTCTACAAATACCTAAGTAGGAGATAAAGCAGGAAAACAATTATGGAGGTGTGGTTGTCGTCCAAAAGACTGGGGAAAATGCATGTTCCTTTCTCTGAATTTACAGTGATAATATGAAGTCAAACAAGCTAACTCACTTTGTCCAGTGTGCACTGAGAGAGACTGTATTCTTCCAGGTTAAAGCCATGCTTCACTGAAAAATCAATCAACCAATAAAAGACAGTGAAGATTTTAAAGTCAAATGGGCCAACATTAAATATTAAAATTAATAAGAAGTAAATTGAATAAACAAATGTAGGACAGAAAAATATCACAAGGGATGTGTGAAGGATACAGAGGAGCAGGCATGAGGCATTCCTACAGAGTAGGTGCTGTATTTGAAGGATTTTAGCAAATTTTCTCACAGGTTTAGAGTAACAAAAAGATAATACAAAGGCATACCAAATTCATCTTAGTATTGCGATTTTTCTGATGTTTTCCTAATCTCTGCTATTTAGTATTGTGTTTGGGAGACACATATGTTCCTTGAGGAACTACACCATTGATTAAAATAGTACTAATCCATCTTATCAGGTCTCCACTGGGTACCTTAGGAGACCTGACAATTGTCACTAGAATCAGGTACTCGCTTGTTCAAAGTTTACCACTTACACAGTAGGCATCTCCTGTGTGAGAGGCACAGGTAAGAGAAACCCTGGAGAAAAGTAAAGCCAATAAACACACACACACAGTAACCTTACTGTACTCTTTTGACATAGGACCATCGGGGAAGTTACAGTAATAATGTGATGATTGAGCAGAATCCTAAAAAATGTGAAGAAGCAAGCTAAATATTTAGGAAACAGAATCCCAGACAGAAGGATCAACAAGTGCAGAGTCCTAAGGCAGAAACTATGTGACTGGCAACAATTAGAAAGAACCAGAAGTCAGCTGCTTAGTGGGAACACTAGCAGAGATACGTATTATCTCAAGCACAGTGCTGCTGGCTAGGAAGAACCAGGAAGTCAGCTACTTAGTGTAGACACTAGCAGAGATACATATCATCCCAAGCACAATGCTGCTGGCACTGATCTGGGCACTGTCTCTCCCTGTAGAGATGAGCTATGGAAAGGGGCAGGAGTTGGGTAATTGTACCCAGTGTCTCCCAGCCAGTGAGCAGCAGCACTGAGATGGGAACCCAGAAAGACCAGCTTCAGGGGTAGAGCTCTTCAGCAAACTACACAATGATGATCTGCTGCTGGGACCAATGTAACTAGCTGAAAGTGAGACAGACAGACGGACAGACAGATGGTGGACAGACAGACTGGGTTGTTGGAATTTCAAGTAACAAGAGGACTTCTAAGCAATAGAAGGATAGTGTTAGCTATCATTCAGGAGGTCAACAGGAGGTCAAATCCATCAGCCACAGTCACGGTTTTTCCTGCACATACAGATGTGCAATGGGAACAGCTAAGCTCCACTGTGTGGCCTTTGCAGCTTCAGCTCCCATGGCAAACAAACCTCCTTCCAGAGAGCTGGATGTGTCACCATTAGAATTCTTAAAAACCAACACCCAGCAGGGCCTGTTTTTAAAATGTGCAGCATCCACCTTTCCTTAAAATATTCTCCAAGTCAAAATCACAGCAAAAATACAATAGCAGCATTTCTCTTCAGGTTGTAGAATTGGAGTCTTGCGCTCATGTGATATGCTTATGTTAATAAAGCTTTGAAACGAGCATAAAAAATGACTCTCCAAGTCCTTTAGAATTTCATTCTTACCTGCTTCTAATTTGTGGAAGGCCTGAGACAGAGGGTAAACATCTGTGGTGGGTAGCTTGTAGATCAGCAAGGAGAAATGCCTGGGAATCGAAGCACATTATAGTCAACCCTGAATTTCCAGGTCCCTGGAAATAAATCTTTACATTGTTAACTGTTCATTTTTAAAAATAAAATTGGTACAAGGTAATATTTAAGTAAAATATGAAGCCAAATTATTTACCAACAGAAGCTTTTGAAATAACTGAAGGGAACTAGCTGTTACAGATGTTTCTCGAAATAGCATAGTATTGCTGCTTATATTCTGACATACCCCAGTTAACTCAAACTGTTTACTTGTTAAAAACAGAAATTTAAGCTACATCCTTAGACTAGTCCAGTTAGAGCCGGAAAAGAACTCCTAACAAAAGTTCAGTATTGTCACCGTAAAGGTAACTCGTAAACAGAGATCCAAGACTGGGGAGAGGGCAGGACAGTTGTGGAGAGACTGAATGTCCAGGGGGCTCTCAGGAAGAGACTGGTTTAGGCATTTCTCTTTCTTGTGATGCCTCTGACTGAAAGCTCTCCTGTCTAGATTCACTCTAGATTAAGTGTGGTGTTCCTATGTGGCAATAAGACTGGCCAGACATCCAGGGCTGGCTGTCTCCAGACCAGACCACCCTTTTCCTTTCTTATCATTCATTCATCATAGCCCAGCATTTATCAAAGTCTATGTCATTAACTTAAGACTTAAGAGTAAGAGCAGGTTTTGGATTATACCTTAGATATTCTATTAAAGGAAGACACCTTATCTTTGTTGCTATTTCCTGGAGGAGGAGAAACAAGTTCCTGTGTAGCTTCCGAAGTTCTCATACTCTGGAAGACTCAGCATATTGCTTTTTGAGGCGCCTCACTATTCCTGTGATGGTCAACCGCCAGTGTTGGCACAAAGCTAACAGAAGCCACAGAGTGTGTGAAGCATCCATCATTAACCGCTCTCCTCACCTTTCCTGGCGTGCAGCCTGTGGGAACAGCTTCAGAATCTCCCTGTGAACTAACGGCTCTTGAGAAGATTCCTTCACTTTTACTTCTAGAATGTAGTCCTTGCCAAATTTTCTTTTCAGATGTTGGATTGAACCAATGCATCTATGAGCAGGGAGAACACAATGGGGGAAATTTTTTTTCATTAAATATTTTGTTGTTCTTAAGTTTCAGAGATAGTAGGAAGGATATCCGCGAGGGAGGCAGAGGAAGGAATGAGCAGCTCCTACGGGCAATCCCAAATCAAGGTCTGGAGAGAGACCCACCTCAGCCTTCCAGACACCATGATGGCCACACGGTCACACAGAGCCTCAGCTTCAGCCAGGTCGTGGGTAGTCAAGAGTACACCCTTCTTGTTGTCTTTAACAGCTGCCAGGATCTCCTGCCTGGGGTGAGCAAAATTAATAGACTTCAAAACAAAAAGTAAAGAGCAATAGGAAAGATAAAGAAATAGAGTGAAAATGTATAGATGAAATAGAGTTTACAAATATGTTCATATCTTCAAAAGCACCAGAGAAATGAATGATGACTAGTTTCTTTTTATTTTTTATTGTTTTTTTAATAATTTTTATTTTTTATATTAATCACAGGTTATTTACTTTGTATCCCAGCTGTAGCCCCCTCCCTCATTCCCTGCCAATCCTATCCTCCCTCCCTCATCTCCTCCCTGCCCCTTTCCAAGTCCACTGATAGGGGAGGTCCTCCTCCCCTTCCATCTGACCCTAGCTTATCAGGTCTCTTCAGGACTGGCTGCAATGTCTTCCTCTGTGGCCTAGCAAGGCTGCTCCTACTTTGGGGGTAGGGGTGGGTGTCAAAGAGCCAGCCATTGAGTTCATATCAAAAATAATCCTTTTTCCCCTTACTAGGGTACCCACTTGGATACTGAGCTATCATGGGCTATATCCGAGCAGGGGTTGTAGGTTATATCCATGCATGGTCCTTGGTTGGAGAAACAGTTTCATAAAAGACTCCTGTGCCCAGATATATTTGGTCCTTGTGGAGCTCCTGTCCTCTCCAGGTCATACTAACTCCCCCTTCTTTCATATGATTCCCTGCACTCTGCCCAAGTTTTGGTTATGAGTCTCAGCATCTGCTCTGATACACTGCTAGATGGAGTCTTTCAGAGGCCCTCTGTGGAACTAGTTTTTTTTTTTTTTTAAAAAAGAGAAAATTTTAATATATTAGCTGTGTTCATGCTGTTACAATTAAACTTTAAGAAAAAGTCTCCTTGTCTTTTGGAGATGCTAACTGAAATAATGATGAATGAAAGTACATGCTGCTTCATGATTTTTCTTTAAATCATAAAAGTTGCAAAAACAAAACAAGTTGGAAAGGAAATGGATTGAAAAATAGATGAAAAGAAGGTTGGCCTTCTAGTGACAATGATTAGAACTGAGTGATAGGTATAATGAGTTCACAGATAATTCTCTCTACACTTGCATTACAGAGTGATAACATAGGTTTATTTTAAATGGAAAATTTTTACTAGGTAACCACAAATGTGAAATTAAATTGAGGTTTTATTAGTCAAAATGGTAATTCACAGACAGGAAGGAAGGAAAAACTAAAATAATTGGATAAGTAAATTTGATAGATTAAGTGAAAGTGAAAAATAAAATTATGAGGAAATTATGTCAGTAAGCTGAGGGTCTTTAGGAGAACAATTTAAGCAGTAAAATAAATTGTTATAAAACTCTCAAGAATTAAAAAACAACATTAAGACAATTCCAAGGTAACTAAAACTTTGACAAGATGCCTAGCATTTTTATGAAGCCAAAAGCTGCAGGAATATGGAGCATTTTAGATTATCTATCTGTTAAACGTTTGTTTTCCTAATAAGCCAAACTATCTCTGTAGATAGAGTTTTGCCTTGCATGTCTCATGAAGGACCGTGTGCTAAAGGCTTGGTCCCTAGGCAGTGCTATCGGAGGTGACAGGATCTTTAAGAGGCAAGGACATCAAGGGCATCCCTTTCTAGAAGTCTACAGAACCTGGGGACCTTCCTCATTCTCCTTGATCTTTGATTGTGAAGTGACCAGAGCCATCCTGTATTCCTACCTTACTACAGCCCCAAAGCAATGAGTCTAACCCAATGTGGACAATAGCCCCCAAACCTTCAAGCCCAAACAGATCTTTTCTCTTTGTAAGTGATCGTCTGAAGTACTTGCTATAATGGCAGCCAAGTTTTATCACTAGGATAAGATGCCTGGGATAACTGACTCAAAAGAGGAAGTTTATTCTGCATTAATGTATCAGCGATTCCAAGCCACGGTGGATTAGACCCATTGCTTTGGGCCTGTGCCAAGGCATGGGGGAAACAGACACATCTGCCTTCTTCGGGTGCCAGGCAGTAAAGAAGACACTAGGAAGCAGAGTTCCGGTGTCTTCTGAGAGGTCAACGTAACTCCCTACAGCTAGGCTCTACCTCCTGAAGGCTCCAGCTAGCACCTCTCAACATCTCTACTGCCGGGAGATTTGGAGACCAGACCTCCAATACAAGGGCCTGCAAGAAACATTTACCACCCACAATACAGCAGCTGATACAATCTCCACCGGATCAGGAACCAGTGGGCTTGTGGATCTCTTTTCAAAGATGAGTTTACCGGTGCAATTTTACATGTTTATCACAGTGAGTCTGGGACCTATAAGAATTCTCACCACATTTGTTGCTTCCCTGAGGCATCTATGCCGGTAGACGGTTCATCCAGAATCAGGACAGATGGATTTCCCAGAATGCTCAGCACAAAGCACAGCTGTAATGCAGAGAAAAAAACAACCAATGTCCCCTGTTTGCTTCTGTGCCACATAAGTCCTCAGAAGGGCACTGGATATGGCACATACCTTCCTAGTGGCCCCTGCGGCTAGTTTCTGCACGAGGACATTCAGCTGGTCGTGCAGTTCAAAAGCATTCACTAACCTGATAGAAAATAAGATAAAAATATCATGCTAAGAAAGAACTTTTGGAAAATGAATTCACCCCTAGCTATAAGAACATTGGAGGGCAGCATATCGGTATTGTTCTCAAAATTCTAATCATGATAAAAGTTATTTCATTTTTTGTCTCATGAACTAGCTTTTTAATTACAATTCTGAATGAGAAACTAAGTTGATGGCTATTCCATTTCCATTTTTTTCCATTAGAAAACCCTAGACAGTGATTATTCATAAGTATAGACTCATGAATAGTCTTTCATTTAGTTCAGTGATTTTTAAGCCCTGTGGGGAGTCAGGGGTTGTCTCTCGTTTCTAGCACCAATGCTCTGAAAAGGTAGAAATGCCTTTCTGCTCCTGTTCCTCATTAGTGAATTCATGGTGAGTAGCCCTCCCCACCTCTTGACGAGAGCGGATTACAGGACCCTCTGCTATACCTTGCAATGGCAACAACAGCATCCTCCTGCCTTAGCCCCTTCACAGCAGCATACATCTCCAGGTGTTCCTTCACCGTCAGGATGGGCCACAGCACGTTCTCCTGAGGACAGTATCCAAACTTGACTGTGCCATCATCGTGGTGATCCACAGCTGAACTGAATCCTTTCAGCTCCACCTACAACAGTAAGCAGCTTTACTGACATATGTGTAGCCTTTTCTTCATACAGTCTAGAAACTGTAAAATAGCTGGTAAATACCTAACCTATTAGGACAACAAAAACATATCCCATATATCACAGAAACAAATGAAGTCTGCTAATTCCATAGGAGAGCGGGGTGGGAAAGACTACAAATTCAGGTAGTATCTAAGAAGTTGTGTATAAACATATGACTGGTTCTATTCCAGTTCCTATTATAAACTTTTAGTTACCATCAAAAACAGTAAGAGGAAAAAAAACAAAATATATATCCAAAGCACCAATCAAAGTACAGTCCTACAAATATATAATCTATATCTGTTATAATATTTTTGAGGAAATGGAGACAATTTCTTCATTTTTTACTACCTTCCCAGATGTTGGATTTGTGATCCCAGCTACCATCCTGATAGAGGAACTTTTACCAGCACCATTGGGTCCTAACAATCCCAAAATTTCACCTGAAAGAGAGGAGAAGATTTTCAATTTTGGAAATAAAATGCAAATTTATATTTTTCAGTGAAAGCTTGAGAAGTCTGTACATCCCTCAAATAATGTAACTCAAATTTAAAATATACACAATATATGTCACGGAAACATAGTCTTTAATTCTCATCATTAAAATGTTATCAAAAGCTCAATCATTTCATGTTGATCCATCAGCCTTTTTGCCCCCAAATTTTCTGTCCCAGTTCTTTTCCGTAACAGATCATCAGTGCACAATATGGGAGAGTATGTGTACCTGTGTGTCATGCAAATGCTCTCTAAGCCTGAGACGGCTGGAGCACCACAAATAAACCATGGGCACTCAAACCACAATTATCGTTCATGTGATCTGGTGTAAATCACCCCGTCACAAATTCGTAAACGGGTTTCCGTATGCAATCTCTTCACAACACAAACCATCTGCAATAACCCCTCCAACGGCAGTCTCCTGCCATGGTGTAGCATGTACTGTTCTTGCTGCTGTAAAGGAATGTACCCTGTTCTAACCCTGCTTGACTTCATCTCTCCCACACCCAGAAACATCGGCTGGAGCCTTTGCTGTAGAATCAACCAATCCAAATATGCCACTGTGTCTGAATCCTTGCTATTGCTGTCCTTATCTTCTTGTCACATAGATTTTGATTTAAATGTTACTGTTCAATTAAAGCCTTCCCTTGTAGTCAAACATAACTCCATGTCTCTCGCATCATTTCACAAGTTTCAATGCTCCACATAGGACTTATGTAATAATTGATATTTTATCAATAAGATATTTTATGAACTCCTTAGAATCTAAATCCATAAGGACAGGAAATTTCTTTATTTTTCCTAGGACAGTCTCTTACACTAATATATACATACATGTTGTACATATACATTGTACAATATATATAACATATTGTATATATACAATGTATGTATAAATATGTATATATATATATTGAATAAATGATTGACAGTTGCAGCAAGTGAAATTATGCTTTAGTATAGATGTTTATTCTTAAAAATAATGGCGGATGGCTTGCTGTGTGCAGACCTATAATACCATCTACTCAAAAGGCTGAGGCAGGAGGACCACAAGTTCAAGACCTGCCTGAAGTTCAGAGAGGGTTCAAAGGGCCACCCTTGGCAACTTAGTGTGACTGTCTAAAAACAAGAGGAAGAGAGAGAGAGAGCAAAGAATACTGCACAGTGGTAGAGTACTTGACTGGCATGCATGAGGCTCTAGATTCTAATCTCCAATACCACAAAAAATTAATTAGTTAAAGATTTTTAAACAGTAAATTCAAAAAGTGATTGCTCCAAACCTTTATTAACACAAAAAGAGATGTTTTTTGCTGCTACTTTCTTCATCCTCTTTGAAAAGCAACTTTTCTTCTGACCTGTGTACTCTTTGTGCAGACAGCTGGCGATTATGACTGGCTTCTAGAAGAGATAGAAACATGATTTACCTCTAAATTCCAGAGGTGTTATCTTCTTTCATTCTCATGATGTTTACCATAAGCCAAACCGTGTTCTGAGCTGAGAGCGATCATTACCATTGTTACCAATATTACACATTCATTAACACATTGAGTGTCTCTAACACAGAGAAAATACCAAAGTGCCGTGGAAGCCAACTCACTGTCTCGGTGGAAGGTAGTTGGCCACACTGGAAAGAATACAGCATCTAAGTCAGATAAAAGAAAACCCCGTGCCTGGAAATACAGCTCAGTGGGATGGCATCCACCTACCAAGCATGGTGTGGCTGAATCTCCTAATCTCTACTAAGCATTTTACAGCAAATATCACATTCTTCAACTCATAAGTCTCATTTTTTTCTAAAAGTATAATCCTAGTTGTTAAAACTCGTTTTTCTCAAAAGAAGAATAAAATCATTATGTTTTATGCCCTTTTAGTTTCCAGAACCTTCTAGGAATTCTACATATTTGGGTATCTGCAATCTTCAAATTGTAAAGGTTAAAATTGACACGTCAAGCTCTTTTCTGAGCAATTCTTGCAGACTTTCAGAGATATCTATGCTTCTTGACCTCATCCGAATTTGAAGTGCTCAGGGCATCCGATGTCCTTATTCTTTCTGCTTGAACATCTTCATCTTCGTCTATAGGTTCTTCTGGATTTGGTCGAACATTGAGATTTTGTGGCGATATCCTGTAGAAAATCATTGAGTTACACATGGTTTTTCTTGTTTTTTTGAAGCCCTGTGATTTTACCAGCTGCCTTTTTCCAGTAGAGTGGTGATGACTGTCACTATTGCTGTTGCCTTGTACAGAACTCTCATCCTACTGACCAGAATCTCGTGAGAGATTCTTCCAGCACCTTTGACCTTTAAAGCCAGTATTCATCAGCATATCATCAAGTACTGTCCCTCCCCTCCTAAAATTCAGCTCACCTTTACTGCCACTGGTCACTGCAGCCCTATCTTAGTCACATCAGAGTTTGTTTCAGCATCTTTTACTGGTCATACTTTCTATGTGCAATACTCCCTCCCTCGACTCAATTGTTGTTAAATCTCTTATTCCCATCTCTTTTCTTCAAGAATGTATAACACCTTTGATGGGAGAGTGGAATACTTGGATAATTTTCACATTTTTGAAAAATATAAATATCTTTCTGGTGGTTAGTAGCAGGTCTTATTTCTTGACAGTAAGTTAGAAATTCACGGCTATAACGCCAATCATATTGCTTGCATTGCAAATGGAAATTCCTATCAGCGAATTGAAAGTGCAAAGCCACAATAGAAATACTAAACTATGATCTCATATATGAAATTAAAGGTAATTCTAACCTGAAAATGGGATCCTTCCTTATTACATTTTTTCCATATTTAATTTCCAGGCATCTCAGGACAAAAATAAATAGCAAAGTATGAAAGTAAGGCTAGGAGAAAAGAAAAAAGTTTTATTTAGACATAAGTTAACAAAGTTGAGCTTTTTAAGTTAAAATTGTTGTTTCTGTGTTTACAGGTAATTGGTAGCAAATTCTTATGTTAGGAAATAAAATACAACATCTTAACCTTTCTTTTCTATGGTACATAACTCATATTTTAAAGGTAAGTAAATTCTGTTTTGTCTTTAAAATGACTCATAATACAACTAGATCTTTCTGCTGTGGTATGCCCATCCAGATGTAGGTCATTGTTCTTTCTCAACTTGCAATGCATTCCCACATGGTTTCTCTCTTCTCCTCCTGTCCTACACATGCATTTTTATCACAAAAACTACAGTTATAGCTGGGCACAGTGGTGCATGCCTGTAATCCCAAAACACAGTGAGTTTGAGGCCAGCCTGGTCTACAAAGTGAGTCTAGGGACAGCCAAGGCTACACAGAGAAACCCTGTCTTGAAAAACCAAAAAAGAAAGAAAAGAAACTGCTTTCTATAGCTTTGTGTGATCATTGCACTTTGATTAAAACTACCCAGTGGTTCCTCAGTCACTCAAAGTTGCTTCAAAATCCTTGGAGTCACATAGAGCAACATGTGGACACCATTCTGCTTATCTCCTACTTTACCACATTACTTGTATGATCTTCTAACTGATTAAATTTCCTCTTTCTCATAGATGACACTGAAGCAAAATAGGGTCCCTCTTGCTACTATCTACTACAATGTCATTCAAGTCTTTCCTGACTGAGTTGTGTAGAATGAGAATGGCTGCCTAGGCTCATAGTTTTTTAATGTTTTGTCACCAGATAGTGAAACTGTTTGGGAAGGATTTGAGGTGTGGCCTTGTTAGAGAAGGTGTGTCACTGAGGGTGAGCTTTGAGGTTTCAAAAGCCCACATCACTCCCAGTTAGCTCTTCTTTCTCTTTCTTGTGCTTATGGATCTGATTGTTATGCTCTCTATCATAATGGTCATAGATTCACCCTCTGAAACTTTAAGCCCACATCAAATGTCTTCTTCTACAGTTTGTTTTGTTTGTGGTGTCTCTTCACAGCAATAGAAAGTAACTAAGACGCTTTTCCAATGTCACAGTATTTACCTTTTGTTTAGTTTATCTATATATTTATTCTAAAATATAAACCCCATGAGGGCATGGACTTCATACTTACTGTTTTGCCTAGAATATCATGGACAGGTAGTATAAAAGACAATAGCTTTCATCATCCTCAAATCTAAAATAATCATTCTTCCATTCACTCCTATTCAGTTTTGCCTTTTATTCATAATTCAGAAAATTCACATTGTATCTGAATTTTTTAACACTTTCATATTTAGAGGTAGGATGGTGAAAAGAATAAACAAACCAAAATTGACATTATACTGAATTCTTAACTTATCACATATATGCACACAAAAATTTATACTAAGATTAAGATTCATGTCTGAAAGTCATTACTTTATCTAAAACTATGTTTAAAATGCTTTCATAGATGCCAAGCTTCAGACAAGATCATACAGTTACAGTAAAGAGTATCCATCCTAAGGGTATGTAGTGAGGTAAAAAGTCTTACTATTAGACAAAACAGAAGATCAACCGTAGATAAAGCATATTTGAGTTCTCCAAGTCCCTCATAGTTCTTGTAGGCTCTCTGAAAAGAAAAAAATAGCTAAATATATTTTCTTCACAATTTCCATTTAAACAGCATGTACGTTTTGAATTGAGTAAATTCAATTACGTGTGCACTGGTGACACATTCCCTACAGAAGAGAGAAGCCCCTGCTAAATATCCTTTCTCAATAAGCAGCTAACCAATATCTATTTTCATTCTTTAAATGTTTTGACTTAAAATTAAAAAAAAAACAGTTACTAAAAGCAAAGCAGGGAGAGATGCTTACATTGTGGAAATTTGGTGATTTAAGATATTTGTCTGACAGCCAAGTTGAGCGATTTGCCATAGGGTATCAATTTGCTCCTGCACGAGGTCAATCCTCTGATTGAACACCATCAAGCTTCCTTTTAGTTGAGCATTAATTCCTTTTTGTTACAACTAAAGCATGAGCTACATTGGCTAAATGATTATTCAGGGTCTGAGCAGCTGTCAATGAAAATATGCTGGACTTTGAGTCACTAGCATATAACATGAGAATTTTTCCTGTGCTGCAAATCTGTCTAAACAATTGTCAAGCTATATTTTAGGTAATTGGACTGGAGAATTCGATACTACGATGGAGCAGCTGAGAGTGGCCATTGTCACAGTAAATTCTACCAGAGTGGACGCAGGACTAGCCACAGGATTATCATCATGGATTGCTGCAGCCATGAATCATTTGAAGGAATGGGCAGGCATGGGAGCGTTAGCAGGCCTTCTGGTGTTGGTCTCCTTGGTTTGCCTGTGGTGTATATGCAAGATTAGAGTCTCACAACAGCGTAATGCAGCCATGATCATTCAGGCCTTTACAGCCATTGAAGCAGGACAGTCTCCCCAAGCATGGTTGGCTACCATAAAAAGCTAAAATGTTATGCTCAGGATGCGAGGCTAAGCACTGCACTCAGGGTCAGCCGCTTTCGACCCAGAGAAGAGCATGTCTGATTGCATGCAGGTTGATGCCCCAGGTCCCGCCTCTGAGAAAAAGGTATCGGACGGGTCTGATGCTCTTTGGGTGGATGACACCTAAATGAACATCGGTACAAAGTCCCAATTTATTTCTAATATCAGAGATCAGACCTCTACTCTTGCCTGATGCATCTAAACAAAAAGGGGGAACTGTAGAGAGCTGCGGAATGCTATGCCTTAAAGATGGAGCTGGTTTCCGCCTTCCACCTTCCCGATGGTGAGTGCTCTCTGTCACGAACAATTCCACATTTGGCTAAGGCTGAGGATCTGGCTTGCTTCCATGTATGTGGACCTATCTGCATTGCCCACGTGGCATGCTGGGGTTGGCTACCCAGAGGCTATTTAAGCTGTGGGCTGGCTTTCCCCAGGGTCAGATGATTGTTCAAGGTTCCTGAATAAACTGCATTGAAAAAAAAAAAAAAGATATTTGTCTGAAGTTCCAACATAAGCCTACTCACAGATCCCTTTGTATCTCAATGATAGCTGTTTTCTCAATTGTATCATGTATCTCTTTTATGACATTATTCTTTTATCATCAGTCAATTACAGAGAAAGCAAGCTATTACTCCTGAATCCCCTGTCACACATCTAGATTTGTGTATGTCACCTGATTAACTCTTAGAAGGAAAAATACTAAGCAAAAGGACATTATGATCATAGCTTTCAGTCCTTGCTTTGTCAACAACAACAAAAAGTATTTTTGTAGACAAGTCTCCCCCGCCTCTGCCTGGAACACAATTAATGACGTTTGCTATGTTCTGCTTAAGGTCATCTAGAGTGGTGAAGATTCCCCATAAGTGTGCTCTCAACTGAGCTCCTGTTCATTTGCCTGATACTCAGCTTCTCCGAGGCTGCATGGTTCTTCCTCTCCCAAAGCAAGACATGCTTTGCTTTTCTCTGCAAGACATGCTTCTCTCTTGTCTTACTCTCTCACTAAATCTTATTCATCCTTTAGGAACATTATTTCCCCAGAATTCTCTGACTCCTAAGTGCTCCAGCTTTGCTTTGCATGTTCTTCCTCAGCGTGTTGCCGATTGCCACTGTAACCTTTCAGCTCACTTCAAGCCACTATGACTTGCTTGAGGTTGAGCCATCCTTGTTTCTGCTCAGCTCTATGAAGAGAGAACTGTGCTATTTTGCCCATCAGGTGTCCCTAATTACTAGCCCAGTGACTAGCGCAGAATGGTGTTTGACATATGCTTTTGAGTAATTGCACAGTATTGTGTTTGAACTCATCCTCATTCATTAACAAGCAGCCATTGCAGTAGGACATTCTTTTGAAACCTGGCTTTAGCTTCTAATAGCATTCACTCATGCCTGCATTTTGCAAAGTGCCTAAGGCACAGCTTTTTAACAGCTTTATTGAGGCTTATTTTCATGCCATACCATTTACCCACTCTAAGTCTGCCGACTTGGGACTTTTTAAATATTTTTTTAAGCATCACCACAGTTCAACTTCAGAGTACTCTAATTCTCACAAAGAACTCATTCATGTCCATTTGCTTTCACTCTCCAAGCCCACAAACACACCTTCTATTTCTGTAGATCTAGGCATAGCAAATAGCTTATATAGTCATTTTTTTAAACAGTTGATAACATTTCTTACCATTTCTATAATGATCATGATTGCATTCAACGAAAATGAAGGAAATAACACCATGATGATAATTAGAAATGTTTCACTGAAGAAATACTTAAAAATGATGTCCAACATAATGGCAAAGACCTACAGGGCAAGTCCAAGAATACTACATCAAATGACAAATGTCACAAATCCCCATATAAAGACATAAATACATGGCCATAACAATTTTCCATTTCTAAGACCAAAAGGGAAATGGTTTTGTTACTAAAAACACACAGAAATGTTATCTTCCCAATAGAAAATTAATTTTATCAATACATGTTAATTATACCTATTGCATGTTCAGTATGACTTTTCTTTCTTTTAATAAGGAATGCTGAGCACTGAACCCATAGCCTCACAATGCTAAACATGTTTGATACCACTGAGCCAGACCTCTGGCCTGGATGATGTTTGAATACACACACACAGCATGTACCAATCAAGCCAGGGAAATTAGCATTTCTCTCACCTTATCATTTTTGTTTGCCACCTCTGAGTTATTCTTTCTAGATACCGTGTGTGTGTGTGTTTGTGTGTGTGTGTGTGTGTGTGTGTGTGTGATGTGCACATACTCATGTTGATTCCGTTGTGCTGTAGACAATTACAAATAAGTCGTTGTATCTGTGGTTTAGAACTCAGCACCCAGTCTTGGTTTATCAGCTCTCCATCTCCATCCTTTCCTAGCTTTTAATAATCACTCTTCTACAATTGTCCTCACTTTTCTTGGCTTCCGTATTGGAGGAAGAACATGTGCTGTTCGTGGTTTTTGTATCTGGTTTCACTGAATATAATGCCTTCAAGTTCCACCCATTTTTCTGAAAAAGACAGGACTGCAATCTATGGCTACAAAATATTTTCTTACGTTTTATGTGACATTTTTCTCTACACAGTCATTGCCAGATGTCACTTAAAAGCAAGGCCATTTTTGTCTGCTATTGTGAATAGTGACACAGTAATCACAGAATGCAGCTATCTCTTCGGTATACTGATTTAAATTCCTTAATATTCACACACAGAAGTGAGGAATACTCTGTTCTGAATGTATTGATTTTCATCCCTTCAACAGGACATGAATGAGCTTTCTTTTTATTCGGCATGCTGTTTGAGGCTGCAGTCCTCCCACTCTGAACAGCCTTTCTGAGCTCTGAGCTCGGCACTAGATGGAGAACTCCCTCTCCCATTGGTACCTCCTACTCTCTGCCTGACCTCATCTGGAGAGTGTCTTTAGGCACAGATGCCTCTAACCATATCTGATATATAGCCTTTGGCAACGTTCCCTGCTAGCTCTCCCCTTCCTTCACCTATAGGATAATTAGGTACTGTGCCTCTGCACAGGCAATAGGACTGTGCTGTTTGATGCAAATGAAGTATGCCATGAACATCTATCAGAGTAACTGTTTGCTTCCCTTTGCCTATATTCTCCCCTCTCCCCTGGAGTCAGTTTGATCTGCCTCCCTGCAGCTGGATGCTATTCTTTCCTCTTTCCTCGTGCTCACAGCCTTCAGAACCCTGCATGCCACCTCTGCTCCTCCTGCCCTCATGGACTGGTGGCCAACAGCTCCCCAGGGAAGGGGAGACCCACACTTTATGTCTTCCCAAGATGATTGACTGCTCCCTAAAAACAATTTAGAATAGAACCAAATACTTTATAACTAAATGTTAACTTTACAGCACAGTAATTATTTTAGATTGCAGTTATGTAGGTCTTCTCTCATTTTGCAACAACCTCTACAATCTTTCTGCCAAGGCCTTGCACCCTTGTCCATGTCTATTTTCTCTTCTCTCAACTTCCAGGGCACCTTTGTTTCCTTGAAAATGTGTATTTCCTAGTTCTGTTCATCTGAACAGCCGCACCTTCATCTGACAATTTGTTCTCTGCAAACTGAAATAAGTTGTGTACATTAAGACCACAGGTTGCTTTTTTTTCCACTTGAAGTACAGCAAAAGTGCTGAGCCAGATGAGCACATAACCCTGCTGTTACATGATTCCTTTATAAATAGAGACAACACAAAGAAAGGAAAAAGCTGCAGAAGAAGTGATTATTGCAGGATGTCCATTACTTGGAACTGAAGATAAAATAGCTGAAAGAGTAACTTTGAGGGCCTTTACTGCAGCATCTCTCCCATTTTCTAGGCTGATAGCAAGACACTTGTCAACAGCCATATTGACCTTAACTCTGAAGTACTTAACCATCAGTTCCAAGAAATAATTCATTGAATGTTGAAACTACTGCAAAACCTAAGGAATCGGAGTGATAGCTTTCATCACCCTTACTAAACATATGAGAGTCTTAGTTGAAATAAAAAACAGGTGAGTTACAGTAAGATTATCTTCTAAGGCAGGACAGCCGTACTAGGCTTCCTTCTGCAAACACAGTAGCGTATCTTCAATGGTGTCAGGGGTTGGCTTTCTCCAATGAGTGGGTCTCGGGTTTGGCCAGGTATCAGTTTTACTTTTCCTGACTCCTCTGCTCTATCTTAATCCCTTCATATCCTATAGATAGGGTCAATTCTGGGTGGAAGTTTTGTAGGTGAGTTGGTGTTCACCTCGTTCCACCAGGAGATTTTTAGAAGGTACCCTATTCATGACCAGGGGGTTCAGCTAGAGTCACCCCTATATCCTCCAAGGAGCTCGTGCTGTTGTAGGTCTCTAGCATGTCTAAGAGATGCTCCCACCTATAGATACACCCCTCTGTGCAAGCCCTCGGTCCTCAAGCCCCCACTCACCCTACATCTGATCCATGCCATCATTTCCTCCAGTGTTCCCTCTCCTATTAAAAAAATGGGGTACAGAGCTAAACAGAGAATTCTCAACGGAGGAATCTCGAATGGCCGAGTAATACTTAAAGAAACGCTTACTATGGGAAACCAATTGGTAACTGGGCTACCACGGGCTACATTCTAGCAGAAGTTCTAAGTTATATCCATACCTAGTCCTTGGTGGTGTATCAGTCTCAAAAAAGACCCCTGTGCCCAGATATATTTGGTCCTTGTGGAGCTCTTATCCTTTCCACGTCATACTAACTCTCCCTTCTTTCATATGATTCCCTGTACTCTGCTGAAGGTTTGGTTATGAGTCTTAGTATCTGCTTTGATACACTGCTAGGTAAAGTCTTTAAGAGTCTCTCTGCGGTAGGCTCCTGTCCTGTTACTTGTTTTCTCCTATGTCCAATGCACATCCCATTTGTCTTTCTAAGTGAGGGTTGATCATCTTACTCCATGTCCTCTTTCTTATTTATCTTCTTTAGGTGTATAGATTTCATTATGTTTATCACATCTTATTTCTGACAGGAACTCAATGGTAGGCTCTTTGACCTCTCCACCACCCAAGGGAGGAGCAGTCCTGCTAGGCCAAAGAGGAGGACTTTGCAGCCAGTCCCGAAGATACCTGATAAAACAGGGTCAGATGAAAGGGGAGGAGGTCCTCCGCAAACAGTGGACTTGGAAAGGTGCAGGGAGGAGATGAGGGAGGGAGAGAGGGAGAGTTGGATTGGGAGGGAATGAGGGAGCTTGATATAGCTGGGATAGAGAGTTAATAAAATGTAACTAACAATAAAAATAAAAAAGTAAAAAAAAAAAAAAAAAAGATTATCCTCTAAAGCTATCTATTCAGCATAGTCAGTATGGAGAATAACATTGGATAATTATGTTTTATATATATATATATATATATATATATATATAGTTATATAGTTATATAGTTATATATATTATGTTATAGATAGACAGATAGATAGATATCTAACATACAAGCTAACATAATTGCTATATATATAATAATTGCTTGTCAAAAAGGTTCTCTAGTGACTGATTCGCAGATTCTCGTGGCTGGCCTCAAAGGTAGTCTTTCAATTGAGGCACTCTGTAGTACTTTATATAGCTTCTCTACCTTCTCTACTTAGGGTGGATTGTGAAGATGAAGGTAAGAGTATTAAATGCCACTGTTAAATACAACTCAACTCAATCTAAAGACATAAAACATGAGTGTTGCATATAAAAGTGAACAGCAGCCAGTTGTGCCCACTTATTTCCTTTAGAGGCCAGTCAGTGGTATCAGACAAGTCTATTTTTTCATGGCTGGTCTTGGGTTGGGGTCTCTCATAGTTCCAGGCCACCCATACCAACAATTTAGAGCTATGGTATTGACAGACATTCAATCATGTCTTAGAAATAGCAGCTTAAAGGAAGCCTGGAGAGCAGTCTAGGTCTCCATTGCTTGGGTAAATAATAGAACAGTTTCCCATAATCTCAGACAAGCTCTCCATTTTCACATCTATAGATACAAAGTACATGTGGATATTAATAATTTGACACAGAAATTAAAATATGGTATCTGAAACTCTCACCGCTGAGGATAAGACAGACTTTCTAGATCAGGCATGCCCAAAGTGTGACGTGCAAGCCACAAGCATCCTAGGATAGCTACAGGTGCAGCCGAGCACATTGGCAGATGACAAGAGCCTATTGCGATGCCAAAAGTTGGGCACCCGTGCTCTTCAGAACTGCTTAGGAAGCCAGTTCTAATTCTATAGTACCAGGAAGCCCTTTATTCTGAAGGCTCTGAAGACTCAACAGTACATTTTAAAGTTTGGTCTTTTTTGGTGTTCTTATTGAATTCTATTCAAAGAGCTTACAGGAATTCTTCAGAAACATAACCAACTTGAAAACATAGGTAACACTTCCAGGTCCCTGCTACAGGGTAATTTTAATCTGAAATCTTTGAGAACGATAATCATTTGAAGTTCAGACTGTACTGGACTGTACTCATATAACTGCATATATATATGAGATGCTGTTAGGATAGGATTCAGATCTTCAGACAGAATTAAATGATGGTTCATGTGTAATTTAGATACATAACTTTAAATGGTCCATAGGAAATGTTGAGTAAATTTGGTTGTTCACTTGTATTTTGTCAGGAAACCAACACATGAGGTCAGGTACTGTGGAATTATGTCAGCTTCCAAAAATTTGGGGCACTGGATTTGGATATCTAATTTTAATGTGCATTTTTAATTTTCCCACTGCTGGAGACGAAAAGTGACTGTGTTTGACAGGGTCCATACTTACAATAAAGAAGCAAACTGACCAGAAGCCACTGTTTTTTTTCCTTTTGCCAAAAACAAATGATATCACATATGTCAAGAAGACAAGAGAAGCTGCACAACCAAATGAAAGAAAAATCTGAAAGTGATATAGAGAACATCAGTCAAAAATGAAACGTCTGAAGGAAATTTTAAATTATACATATTTAAAAAAATTTTTTTAATTGCACAAGAAGACCAACAGAGACAACTAACCCAGACCCAAGGAGCCTTACAGAGACTGAGACATCAACTAAGGAGCAGGCATGGTCTGGACCTAGGCCCCTGCATTTATGTGGCCCATGGGCGGCTGGGTCTTCATATGGGTCACCTGGCAAGTGGAGGCAGGGGCGGGGATGTGATCACTGTTTCTAACATGGTCTCTATTTTCTGCATTTGGATCACTTCTCCCTGGCCTCTGTGGATGAGGACATGCTCAGTCCAAATGTGACTTGATGTGCTGGGGTGGGTTAATATGGAGGAGGGGACACCTCTTTTCTTAGGGGAAAGGAGAAAGGAGGGGGGAGGGGAACAGGAAAGAGAAGAGGGAGGGGGCACCGTTGAGATGTAAAGTAAATGAACTTAAATAAAGTAAATTTTTTAATATTTAATTGTGCTTGTAATCTGCATTTTGTTAGTTTTATAGAATATTCTCAAATATATAAACAACTAACGCTGTGTTTTATTTTTAATTACTGTTCAGAATTTGGTCGAAGCCGTACTACTTACTATAGACAGCACAATTTCACTTGTCAAAGGAATGTGCGCCGCTGTTGTCAGGTATAACGTCAAGTTGCTTAAAAGAAGAATCACACTGAAGAGGCTAACGTCCACGACCGCCTGCCCACCCCAGTAGGCAGAAGGGTAGAGGCCAGAAATCCACAGCTGAGAATCCGCTTTATTCTAGTAAGAAAACACAGAACGTACACCAGTTCGGTTAAAATGCAAGAATTTCTTTTAGGCTCTAATTAGTCGAAGCTAGCCCGGCACTATGCATTCATGATGACCGTGAACTTCTGATCTTCTTGTTTCCAACTCCCAAGTGCTAGGATTATAGGCATGTGGCACTCTGCCTGGTTTGTCAGTGGGTGGGGATCAAACCCACAGCTTCCTGCGTGCTAGGCTGAGCTACAGCCCAGTCCCTTTGGCTTGGTTCTTTCTACTGAGGGTTGCTTTGGCTACTCGTTCTTTTTAGAGAAGGGCTTTCTCTAGTTATTCTGTGAAGAATACGCTAACAGCATCCTAGGATCTAATTTGACAGAGTAGATGAGAACTTTCACAGAATAGGTTTGGTTTTTTACCAAACTTTATTCCTACTTGGAGAGTTACACTTTACATTTTAAGTGTATTAGTAATTTAGTACTCAGATCAAGGCTGTGAGATGGTTTTATTCTTTTTTTCTTTTTGTTTTTTGAGGCAGGGTTTCTCTGTGTAGCCCTTGGCTCCTGGACTCACTTTGAAGACAAGTCTGGCCTCAAACACAGTGATCCGCCTGCCTCTGCCTCCCTGGAGTGCTGGGATCACAGGCGTTCGCAACTGCGCCCGGCTTGGTTTATTTTTAGCTCCACTCCCAGGCATTTTTTTGGGAAGTACTTGAATTTTGCATCTTGGAAAATCATATCAAATTCATGTGTGTCTACTGTCTACATGCTAGACATGTGTCTCTAGTACCCATTTGCTACCTTTAAGGTAAGATGATATCCCAAATTCTTTTTGGGAAACTACCCTCTCCAATTCTGAAAGCAATAATGGTGGGATATAAACAGCCCCTCCAGCTAATTATCTCAGATAATAACAAACAAATTTTTCATGCCTTTTAGTCTTTGTTCTTTCCTCAGTGTGTGCCAAACTGTGGTGTGGTTGATGGAATTCTGTCATCTCATATCATGAGGTTAGGGTTCATCTTCAGAAATGTCAGAGTTGTTGTTTTGGACGTTTTAGGGTCAGAGGCCAGGATCTGGCAGTCCTAATAAGTTAAGGCTTGCCACTCACCCTAATGTGCCAATCAAAGGGACAAAGAATACCAAAAAGCAGAGAAAAGAGATTTGTTCAGTGCAGTCATATTGGGAAGGCAAGGCACAGGCAGGGATACTGGCATGGGGCTGGGGTTTCCATGGAGGACAAGTATATGCAAGTGGTATGCATAACTAAAGCGGCATGGTCAAGGTGCGGGCCATTACCGACCAGTTATTGTCTCAGCTCCATCTCTCCTGCAAGGCAGTCTGGTAAATTTGGGAAAACTGTGAAATCTCTGTCTGGGGAGCAAGAGCCTTTTCTGTCTGGCATCAAGTTTTAGCCTTTCCTTTCCCCCAAGATGAGATCTCTAGAGAAAGTTTAATTCTTTGGAGATTATTATTTTACTAGTCTGATCATCAAAGGGAGGAACGTAGATGTTTCTGTATCTGTTTTGCTGCCAGTCCTGTGTTCCTTGGCCTTCAGAGAGCAGGCTATCTCGCAGCACTGCTTTGATACATCTACTGCATGGAGCAGCGTTCTTTTTGTTTGGTTTGGTTTGATCTTTCAAGATGGGCTTTCTCTGTGTAGCCTTAGTAGACCAGGCCAGCCTCAAACTCAAAGACATGCACCTGCCTCTACCTCCCAAGTGCTGGGATTAAAGGTGTGCACCACCACCACCTGGCCAACATTGTTGCTATAGGAACAGACCCTTCTCTTGATGGAGTCACTGTTGCCTCTGTTAGCAGTGAACCTAATCCTCCCAATCATTCCTGATCAAATGGTTTTACGAGATATTTAATTATTTTCTCAAGCACTTGCTACTGTGAAATCAAAAGTCAGGATACTCAAGATATGTAAAATCCATAGGATGTTAATCTATTCTTTGATACAAATTACATAAAAGACGGTATCAACATTCAACTTAAATTCAGAGCAAGGAGGAATGACTAACTTCTTCTTGTGTGCCAAGTGCTGGGCCAGCGGGTCTTGTCCTAACAAAGATATAAATTCACCCTGTTTGCTCATCTTAAAAGATATGTTGTTGTCATTGACTGGCTTATGCATTGCATACGTGTACATGTGTGGAGCTGGGTGAAAGTGCAAGAATTTTAAAGGAAATTAATGTTACATTCCTATTGAAACTAATTGTACACATAGTGTTCAGGAACCTAAGATCCACAAACCCAGTTCCCTTACCATGTTTTATTTGGTATGCTAATGCGCAATGCCACCTAAATCCATAAATAATGAAAAGAAATCTAAATATTTTCTAGTCCTCATCTTGAGGTCAAGCATGGGGCATTTTCAACAATGGTTTGTGTGTGTCAGCTTTTGAAATTGTTTGATTCTAGATTTTGCATCTTTAGATTATATATGCCTCTGAGTGTAAGAAAAGAAGATTATGGATATGAGAGGGCATGGGAGGAGCTGGAGGACTTGGGAGAGGGAGAAATTATGTAACTAATTCAGTATTTGTACATGAAGTTCTTGAAAAACTTTAATTACGTTTTTAAAAAGATCAAGCCATACGTTGGAGAGAGATGATGCAATGGTTAAGAGCATTGTCTGCTCTTTTAGAAGTCCTGAGTTCAATTCCCAGCAATCACATGGTGGCTCACAACCATCTATACTGTGATCTGATGCCCTCTGCTGGCATGCATGCATAAATGCAGATAGAGCACTCATATACTTAAAATAAATAAGTAAATCTTTTAAAAATATTTTTAAAAAAGATCAAGCTACTAAAAATAAAATAAAATAAAGCCTTCCAAATATTTCCAAGTTAAAATTAATAACAATGGTAATAATGATGATGATGATGATGAAGGTTATTGTGAACCTAACGGATAAAATAAAATTTCCTTTTCCTGTGTATTTTCTGTGAAGGTTGGTGGCTCAGGATGATGAATGACAGCAGGCTTATATAAATCTTATATATTTGTCTGGATAAAGAATGTAAACAAACACAAATAAAATGTGAAATTATGAATTCCAGAGAACAAAGTGAATATATGTCTTAAATTTGATCTTAAATGTCAACCTCATTGACTGTTTTCCTTGCAGCTAGGAAATAGTTCATTCAGAAGATATATAATATTCTGCTTTGAAGATTTAAAGTAATGTGACAATCTGAAAATAACTTTGAAGTAAAAACCCTTTTGCATTTTAAAAATAAGCTTTTTGAGTCACCTGAAATAATTCCAAACTACATTGTCTAAATTAATGTATGTTTCAGTGCTTTCCCATATCACAAGGGGAAAATATTTCATACTTACAGCATTAAAAATACAATTACTGAAAATCTTAAAATCTCCTACCCACACTTCTTACTTTGTAGTCACTGACGCTACTCATGGCAATGTGTGGAGAAATGCTGCATATAATAAGCAAGATACACAGGGAAGTTTCCACTATCCCAAACCAGTACATCGTAATGTCCTGCAAATACAAAAGAAACTTTTAGTAGAAAATCAAAATATGGTTTATTAAAGTGAAAATTATACTTATCATTTATGATGAGACTTAAACTCAAAAAAAAAAAAAAAAAACTGAGAATATGTCAGGACCAGCTTCGGAGTATATATCCAAAAGAAGAATCAGAGGGCTTTTGGAGAGAAATCTAGACAACAGTGGTAATAGCAACCAAGAAGCAGAAATAACGCGAACACCATTAGTAGGTGTGCTAAGAAAGAAAACTAAGTACACAATTCTAAAAGAAAGAAAATCTTGTCAAAGGCTTCAAGATAGACTCTCTTGGAATATATAATACTAAGTGAAATAAAACTGACAAAAAGCACAAATATTGTGTGTTTACATTGCACAAGACATGTAAAATAGTCAAATTCCTAGAAACAGCAAGTGAGAGGGTAATTCCCAGGAGCAGAGGAAAAGAATGAAGAGTTGATAGAATTAAACTGTTGTTTTGTGGGCACAAAGGTTCCCCTCCCTTAGATGAAGAAATTCTGAATTCTGAGAAAGCCTGACATAAAATAAATTTTAAAAAATTAAAAGGCAGGTGGCTAGAGAAATGGCTCAGCAGTTAAGAGTGCGTGTTACTCTTCCAGAGAGCCCAGGTTCCTTTTCCACAACCCACACAGAGCTTACAACTGTCTGTAACTCCACTTCCATAAGGTCTAGTGCCCTCTTCTCGCTTCCTTGGGCACTGCATGCACATAGTACACGAACATACATGTAGGCAAAACACCCGTACAGGTAAGATAAAAATATACACTTCTTTTTTAATGAAAAAAAAATTAAGAAGCTGATCACAACTGTTTCTTCAGGCTGTTTTTCCCCTCTTTGGGATTCTGGGGCTCAAACCCAAAAGAGCTTTAAACATGCTAGGTAAATTTTATTCTAGAGGAAGTTGTAAGACATCATGTGGATGCCGGGAATTGAACTCAAGAACTTTGGAAGAAAGTGGGTGCCCTAGTAAGGGGAGCAGGAGCTATCTCTGGCATGAGCTCAGTGGCCAGGTCTTTGATCACCTTCCCCTGCAGGGTGCAGCCTTGCCAGGTCACAGAGGAAAATGCTGCTGCCAGTCCTGAGGAGACCTGATAGGCTAGGATCAGATAGAAGGGGATGAGGACCCCCTTAACAGGGGACTTGGGGAGGGGCATAGAAGAGGGAGAGTGGGTGGGATTGAGAGGAGATGGAGGGGGCCACATCCGGGATACAAAGTGAATAGATTGTAAAATAGAAAGGTAGATAGATAGCTATATAGATAAACAAAAATAAAAAACTATTTTTTAAAAAAAAAAGAACTCTGGAAGAGCAGCCACTCGCCTTAACAGCTGAGCCAACTCTCCAGCCCTTATTCACGGTTTTGCGGCTATAGTGAGTGGAGTTACTTTTCTGCATTACTTTTTCAGTATGCCATTGGTATTTAGGTAGACTGCTGAATTTAATGTTAACTTTGTATCCTGACACTCTGATGAAGTATTTATTAGCTCTATGAATTTATAACATAGTCTTCTTCAATTTTTATTTATTACTACTACTACTACTATTTGTGTGTGATATGTCTGCCTAAGTCACATGGGCAGAAAACAACTTTGTGGAATCAGTTCTTTTCTTCCACCTTGATGAGAATTCTGGGGATTAAACTCACATCATGGGATTTTTATTGCAAAAACTTTCACTTTCCCATTAAGTGGTGTCATTGGCTAGGTGTTGAAGTCTTTAGGGTCTCTTATGAACAAAATCAAATCATCTTTAAGAAAACTGACTTTCTCCTTTTCCATACGTATCTCTTATTTGTTTATACTGCTTTAGTGTTCTACAACTTGAAACACATCGTATTGAGTAAGAGTGGAGGAAGTGTGCACACCCTTGTCTTGTTCCTGATTTTAAACACTTGGAAGTTCTCCATTTAGCCTGATGTTGACTGTAGGTTGGTTAGAAATGGCCCTTATTATATACATATGTTGCCTATATCCCTAATCTCTCTAGCATTTTTTTTGTAATTATTTCTTTTATGTTTTGAGATTTTAACATAATTAGGTTGTTTTCCCCTTTCCCTTCCTCCCCGCAAACACTCACATAAATCTTTCCTTGCTCTCTTTCAAATTCATGGCCTCTTTTTCATAATTGTTGTCATGTACATGTATGTGTACACGCACATGTGTATTCCTAAATACATGAATACAACCTTATCAGGCTATATAATGTTACTTGTATGTATAGGTTTTAAGGGTTGCCCTTTAGGTATTGGATAATCAACTGGCGTGCTCCTCCCTGGGGAAGACTATTTCTAATGCTCTCAGCAGTCCTTTAGTTGTCTGTGGTTCTATGCATAGGGTTGAGGCCTCAAGATCTCTCCACCCACCACATCCCTGTTAGCATGGCTATCGGTGTTGTCTTTGTTCAGCTTATATATGGAAGATATTGGAGGTTGTCAAAGACGTTTTCTGCGACTATTGAGATGAGTCTGTAACTTCTGTTCTTAGGGACATTCACAGGATTCATTAATTTTACTGGTAAACATATGTTCAACCATCCATGCATCTCTGAAATGAAGTCAGAGTGATCATAATCCTTTTCATTTGTTCCATAATCCATTTCATTTTTTCATTTGATTAGTGATTAATTTATTGAGAATTTCAGTATTTATGCTCACCAAAGAAATTATTCTGTTGTTTTCTTATTTTGTTTTTCTGTCTCTGTGTGGTTTTGGTATGACCACAATGATGGCTTCGTAAGCAGAAACTGGAAGTGTTCTGATTTCTTCTGTTTTTGGAATAATCTGCTAAGCATTGGTCTTAATTCTTCTTTAATAAATTGGCAGACTCCTGCATTAACACCATCAGGACCTGAACTTTTTTAGTCATAAGATTTTATTACTCCTTTGATTTTATTGTTTGTTATAGGTATGTTTAAATTATTTACCTCATTAATTATGGTATATGCATTCTATAAATTCATCCATCTCAGACAAAGAGTGCACATTAAAACTACTTTGAGACTGGTTCTCACCACAATTAGAATAGGTAATTTTTTAAAAAAAGAAAAGTGGTGGAAAGGAAGTGGAAGAAGGAGATCTTTATTCACTGTTGGTGGGAGTATAAACTGGTGACGCTACTACAGATATCAGTGTGGAGGTTTCTCAAAAAGCTAAAATAAAGCTGCCCTATGATACAGATATACCAATCCTCTAGAATTATCCAAGGGACTCTATCCAAAAGCTAGAACAACAGAAAAGGATATGTAGGCTGCTGGGAAGAAAAGTCATCAATGGACCCTGCTTGCTACAATTTTCACCTGCCACGCAAGTGCAGTAGTGGTAAGACCACTAAAGGAATAACTAATGACTTTGTGACTAGATTTGATATCTTCTGTATAGAAGGGAAACGGTGACTGTTACTGTAACTCTGGTCAAAGGTCTGTAAATGGGAGGGTCACAGACAGATCTATGGGAGACTGGCTGTCCTCCTGCTGTTTTGATAAATGGACATGTAGACATAATGCCTGCTAAACATTATGTTTACATCCATAGCCTAATGCACAGACAGATCTATGGGAGACTGGCTGTCCTCCTGATGTTTTGATAAATGGACATGTAGACATAATGCCTGCTAAACATTATGTTTACATCCATAGCCTAATGCTGCTCTCATCAAGGCTCAGACAAGATTCTCCTTGTGGATATATGGTGACAGTTTGCTGCAGAGAATCACAATGGGTCAAAGTGCCTTGAGAATAAGTAGTTATTGAATACTCAGCCCTAAAGAAGACATGTATGTCACCCCATCCAAGGCCAAGGGAACAATCACAGAAGAGGTAGGAAGACTGTGAAAATCAGAGGAGGGAGAAGAGGACTATGAAATTCTGTCTTTAGGCTATCACTTCAGTCACAAACATAAAGCACCTGTAGCTTCCTGCAAAGCTTCCACACATGGAGGTGGGGTGGTGGGACTGCTTGGAAAGAAGAAGAGAGTCAACAGATGTGGGAAAGGAGTAAGAGAGGGTAATTAAAGTGAATGCAATCACAATGCATTCTATACATATATTAAATTGTCAAAAAATAAATAGAAAGTTTCTCAAAAAAAATGAGAAGTCATTGTCACTTCTGGGTTGGAATGACAAAGAAAGGAAGTACTACAACTATAAAGCATGATGGTGTCTTCTCACTTCTTCTATCTCTCACCAATAATTCCCTTCTATAAACTTTCTAAAGCCAGGATTGTGAAAATGCAGCCAGTGTATATCACTCTTTCAATGCAAGCAAACTGAGTCATTGAAGGCATGAGTCAGGCAGCATACAAACTATGAGAACACAGTAACCATCCTTAGGACCAACAATCAAGTAATGTAGGCTCACTGTCAAAGATTTAACTGTTTAAGATCAATTAATACTTACTGCTGAAAATACTGTTTCCTTGATTCTAATATGCTGTGTATGGTTGAACATATGAAGGATCCCATTGCTGATGACGTTCATCAGTATAGGAAAGCAGTACAGCCTCTTGGTATTACACACAACTGAAAATCTGTAATCCTTAAAACAAACCAAAACAAACAAATAAGATAAAATCCTTGACAGATAAAGGAACCGTACACACACACACACACACACAACAGTCAGGTTTTATCTATGTGTTGATCTTCAAGTTAACTAGCTTTTCTCAGCCTTCATTTTCTCATCTGTGAAAGAGGGGGTCATAACGGGTTCAGAAATCGATTGAGTGAGACTTTATTAGATCCTTATACAGTGGATAAAACAAAGCCAGGATCCAGTTAATTCCAAATTTCATTAGTGTAATCAGTATCATATCATTTCATCCCTATTTTGCTTATGAGGAAGCTTTAGCTATAATGTTTAAATGCTGCCCTTACAAGGAAATATTGTCAGTTTATGGTGAGCAAGCAGATAGGAAATAAAAATGGAATATAAGAGATTTTTATGATAACATTGCCTAGGATTTTTATAATTTCAAAGAAAATATGAATACTTAATGTTTATGAAAGCGTCCATACAATCATGTCAGTACTGTTTCAATGTTAAAACTATCAAGAGTTTGTATAATAAATATACAAAAATCACCAAGCAGATGTCACACAAGTAGTTTCTAAAGTTGACATAAAAATAGTGGCATTTTTTACAATATGTTAAAAATTATATATTTTAAATTATATTTAAATTTTTACAATATATGAAAAGATACATCTTTTAAGGCTTCTAGTTTTCTTTTGTGTTTTGTTTTACATGAAGGAAGAAAGAAAAACATGCTTTTTATTACTTTTGTCTCTTTTTTTGAGAACCTTTCTCTTTATTAGAAATTATTCAAGAAAATGAAGTACATTTTATAACATTTTATTATCTAGGTCTTATGAACTCATTCTTATCTGTGAATTATATCTTGTCATAAGTAGTTGCTATCAAAACTTAAATAATCTATGAAATAGTCACATAAAAATAAAACAGTTTACAAATTAATATATAGTTTTCTTCAAGACATATCTTGGACACTAAAAATATGGCTGTTTGTGCAAACTATTAATTCTGTGTGCAATAATTAATAATTCTGAGTCTAACTCTCTGTAGTATACTTTTGTCTCTTAACTTTACTGAAATGCAAATGAGACTCAAGTTCTTCTTTACGGATGTATTTGCAACAGGTGTGTCCTTGATAGATCCTTGATGATTACAGTTAATTTGGAATTCAAGAAGAATAATTTTATATTTTACATTTCATGCAGACATTATAATATTTAATGTATATTAATAATGTACATTATAATATTTAATGTATTTTCTTAATATATAAAAAATCATGCACTTGAACATTAAATAAGTCATTAAATCCATAATTACATTAATCAATGATTTTGTAATATAATAAGTTATTTAGTTTAAGCAATGGACTCACTCCCTTTTAACACAAAATTACTTAATTTTAAAAAAAGATAGAAAATGTTCCACCAAAATATCGGTTTATTCAATATAGACTCATATGTTTTGCTGAGTTGAGTTACTATATACTAGTTTTCTATCTTTTTAAAACAACTAAAATGTAGCCATTTGATATTGTATTTCAGTGTGTGTAGCCACAAAAGCAAAAACCAAGAGGACACATACCTTTCGTTTTCCAGAAACTATAATTGCTCCATTGTATGAAAGGCTTTCAGTACCATTTGTGTTTTCAAAGTCATCTACTTCCAAAACTATGTTCTGACACTTCAGTGACTGTATGAAATCTTCAATATTTGATTCTAGTATAATTTTGATAACAGAAGGCAATATAAAAGGAAGTAAAAAATTTTATGAGCATTATAAAGTTAACATTCCTAGTATACCATGAGGCATACTTCATGCATGACATAACTCATTCACTCATCCATCTTCTATTTAGTAAATCTTACATTATAATAAATTATCATCATAATTCCACCTAATGTCCGTTAATATGTGATACCTAGAAGAATATAATTTTATTTTGTAACTTTTCCTTTAAACTATATAAATTGATAATTTCTGGAGAAGTAATAGGTGAAATACTACAGATTGCTCAGCTGATAACATTTTCCTCTTTTTCCTAACCTAAACCTAAAAATTAAATATAAAAATAGATGTATGATTCATGTTTTCCACTTTTTCATATATAATACATACTGTATTTTTCTTGGAAAAATACACGGATGCCACCATCAAATAAAAAATTCTTATGTAATCTAAAATACGAAAATGGGTGAAATTACGTGAAAGAGGAATAAAGCTAAGGAAACCCCACAGGCTGGTACACACAGGAGAAAAATATGCAACAGCTGACTAGTTTCTATAACATCAAAACTCAAGTGGACAAGGCGTTATCAGCTCTGAGCCACAATCCAGCTAGAGGCGGAGCAAACTGAGAAGTCAGGGCCCTCCACATTGCACACCATGACAGCTGCTGTAGTGGTCTCTGGGAGCATCCCTCATTCATAAAAGATGCCTAAGAAGAGCAGCAGAGCAAGACTTGGGATAACTGCAAGCACCAGTAAAGGAAAAGCAAAATGGATAACAAAAGAGACCTTTTTTTTTTTTTCTGGCCTTTGAAGTGAAAGTTCATACTGGAAATATATGGGGGTCTAAGAATTGGACAAGTAAAGTAGTATCAAATACAAATCTGGGTTCCTCCAAGATGGGATACACATAGAAAACCATGTTTCCGTGTACACTGGGGAAGTCACACACCACAACTACATTCCACAGTAGGGTACAATAATGGTGGGTACCATTCACATAAAGAAAACAGGGGTTCTCATATGGGAAAATTAACACGTTGTTAATAATCACATCACACTTAGAGGAAGAAGAAACATGACAAAATAAATCTCCAAAATACTTGACAACTGAATGCAAAGAGGGTTGGGGGGGCATGAGTGAACACAAGTGCCTTATCCTCAGGTTGAGTGGAGAAAGAGATGCCAACAACCTGAAGGGCAGACAGCAATTCTCAATGATAGGAAACAATATACAACTCAACACTAAAGAAACAAGGAATTTTACTTTCTAAACCTGAAAGGTAAAGTAATGAAGAATGAAAGAGAAAACTCTCTACAACCTTGAATCAAAAATACCTGTGAAAATTGAAATCAGAAAGAAACTTAAGACTGCTACTCTGAATGGTGTGTGTATACGTCTTGTTTACTAACGTTTCATCCCAATTGCAGCTTCCCCTCCCTCCTCTTCTCCTAGTCCCTCCCTCTCACCTCTCCTCCTACCCATCCACCCTTCCTCTCTTTCTCCTCAGAAAAGGGTCCTCCCATGAAGATCAATCCACCTTGGCATAAGCAGTTCTACTCTGAATGTATTTATAAACGTCTTTGGAAGAAACAGAAAAGCTGTTCTTTCAAGTAATTTAGGAGTTAAACAGAGAACTCTCTGTAGAGGGTTGTAGAATGGCAGAAAAACATTTAAAGAAATACTCAACATCCTTAGCCATCAGGGAGATGCAAATCAAAACGACCCTGAGATTTCACCTGACACCCATCAGAATGGCTAAAATCAAAAACTTAAGTGACAACACATGCTGGAAAGGTTGTGGAGAAAGGGGAACCCTCCTCCACTGTTGGTGGGAATGCAAACTTGTACAACTGCTTTGGAAATCAATCTAGCACTTTCTCAGACAATTAGGAATAGTGATTTCTCAAGATCCAGCTATACCACTCCTAGGCATATATCCAAAAGATGCTCAATTACACAACGGGGAAATTTGCTCAACCATGTTTGTAGTAGCTTTATTCGTAATAGCCAGAACCTGGAAACAACCCAGATGTCCCTCAATTGAGGAATGGATACAGAAATTGTGGTACTTCTAGACAATGGAATACTACTCAGCAATTAAAAATGAGGAAATCATGAAATTTGCCCTAGAAACGATCATCCTGAGTGAGGTATCCCAAAAGCAGAAAGACACACATGGCATATACTCACTTATATAGACCTATAAGATAGGATAAATATACTAAAATCTATACACCTAAGGAAGATAAACAAGAAAGAGGACCCGGGGTAAGATTTAAGCAGTTCTAAAACAATTATCCATTCTTTAACAAAACAAGGAGTTTTCCTGAATCTTCTTGAATTTCATCCAAGAGCATGAAGTGTCGACATCTCTTCTTTGCATGTCAATCAAGATGTATTACAAACATGATACATGGTAAGTAATAGCAACAAAGAGAACAAAAAGATCTTCAGCTGACTGATACTCCAACCAAGGACCGTTCATGAAGATAACCTAGAACCCCTGCACAGATGTAGCCCATGACAGCTCATTATCCAAGTGGGTTCCCTAGTAAGGGGAACAGGAACTGTCTCTGACATGAACTCAGGGGCTGGCTCTGGCCTTGCCAGGCCTCAGAGGAGGACAATGCAGCCAGTCCTGATGAGACCCAATAAGCTAGGGTCAGATGGAAGGGAAGGAGGACCAGTGAACTTGGAGAGGGAAATGGGAGGAGATAAGGGACGGAGGGTGAGTTGGGAAGGAATGAGGAAGGGGGCTACAGCTGGGATACAAAGTGAATAAACTGTAATTAATATAAAAATTAAAATTTAATTAAAAACGTCTTCAGCTAAGATAAAGCTCTCTCTCTCTCAACAGTGATGGCGGCCAGGTATAAAAACTGGTGGCCAGAGTGGTCAGTCACAAGTCCCTTACCCATGTGTCCACTAACCTTGTCCTCCCCAAAATCAGGGAAAGTGCACTGCTTCTCAAGGTCATTTTCTATAAATGTACATTTTTCTTCTGCCAAGATTCGTAACTCCTTCCATTGTACTACATAACACTTAAATATCTATTTCTGTATTAAAACATCAATCTCTGTTCACCTGTGTTATTGATGACCAATAGGCTGGTTCGCACACCCTGAGGAAATTGTCCAGGGGACAGGAAATACAATTCTGTTTTAAATTCCCAGTCGTTTTTGTTATTTAGCATACCATCAGCAATCTTGTCCATAATCAGTGGGAAGAGTGCAATTCCAAGAATCAACAGACTAAACAACAAAGAAAAGTTAGCATAGGACTCTATAGCATTTTTTTCCTCAGTAATATATTCTACACCTCTTTGTTAGCTATTAATTCTACTTTATACAACCATAACTTAAAGTGCTAACATTCTAAAAGTATCTCAACGTGTCACAGTACTGAAAGGCGTTGTTATTTAATTTCACTATGAAAACTAAACAGCAAGCATCCATAAGTCCAATCAAGAATTTTTATACACGCAATCCCAACTGTAAGTAAAATCAATATTACATTCAGCTCTTGTCTAGCAGGAATTCTAGGTAATGTGCTTTACTTCTAAATATTCTTGTAGTTTAAAACTTTTAAAATTTTATATCTTAAAAAAAAAATACAGTACTCTGATACTCACAAGGTCAACATGGCTTTTCTCTCTCGTTTTAGTTTTAAGATGCGAAGTCGTGCTATTGCACAGACCTGCATTCTCCAAAGGCCCATGGCACTCACAGTCTTTTGCACTTTAGAAAGAGAAGGATAAACCGGCTCCATTTCATTTAAACTTTCTGAGTCTCTTACTGTTTCTCCTTTCTCAAAGTCTGTGTGAACACACATACATATTATAACTATCATCCTGAAGCATAAAAAAAAAAAACTTTTCTTCATAAAAATTCTAAATCATTTTATGTCTGATCCTATTTTTACACTTTCGTGCAAAGTAATTATTTAAATAACATTTTCAATATCTCATTAAGGTTATACACCATCAATGCCTTCAGTATTTTCTTTTTATAGTTATATCTTTACAATTTCCAACATGATGAAAATATGAAAAACGTTTTGAGTTATATACTCCTGAATGTATGATAAATATATGCCAAAAGAGGAATTCAGAAAAGGGGTAATTTTGCTATGCTCAGTGTTTGAAAAGACAAGCATTCAATTGTAATGCTATCCTGAAAGAGTTCAAAATAACCCTTTTCATCAGGATCAACAGTTGTTAATGCTGAAATACTTAAATCTAATGTGTCAATAACCTGGGCTTGAAATGAAAAAATCATCAGCTCTGAAAAAGCTTAACATATCTATGCTGCACAGATACATGAGCTATAATTGGAATGGCTTCTGAAGAATCATCTAATTGTTCTTAAATTTTAATTTCTCGTCTGTAAAATGGTGTCAATCACATATGTTGAAAGAATTATTACAGTAATAAGATATCGATATACCACAGTATTTGTCCATATGGATCAGACTGTCTGTAAAAAAGAAGAGCTCCAAATGTGACAATTTTATCTCCCATTAAACTACCTGGAAGTTGGTAAGAATTCTCTCCATACAGGCCTTCTCTCTTAACAAGTAAGAAACAATTTTTATAAGAAGTAATGCTCAGATGCCGTACCTCTAATTAAAAACATTTCCAGCCACAGAGAACTTAAGAAACAGTGATCATGGAGACAGAACTGCTGCAATACAAAGTAGTTAGTTTTCCAAAGAGGAATTTATCAACACCAAGAGTGGACCTCTGGCTAGCTGAGCTGATGATGTCAGGAAACCTAACAGCCCATGTCAAACAAAAGAGTCAAACAAATATACAGTGGTCCGCATTCCTTAAGTCACTACAGCTAAAATGGCACACGGCCATTTATTAACTGATTCTGTGAATTATGCAAATAGATTTACCTCGTGTGGTGGTAGCTGATGCTCCTTCTAGGTTCCTGAAGACTTCATTCAGACTTGACATGGACACTTCATAATTAATCAAGCCCTGGCCAGGATATCTATCCAGATCACTGAAGAAGTCTAAGTCAACAGAAGGAATATATAAACTTTCAAAATAACATAAACATACTAAGCCTAGTAAATTAATGTTTGTCTTAAATATTATATTTAATGTTGTTCAGAAATTTCACATCTTTGTTATATAATCATAATTTAAAGGAAAAAAAAAGCACTCTGTCAGAAATTATTATGCCAAATTCATCTTCAAGGTGTCTGAATGTATCTTATATTCTTAGATTCTAATTTTCCTATGGACTCCTCTGAGGACGTATGATCAGTCATAAAGACCATAGTCTTTTTACCACCATAAAACAAACCCATGTAAGTCCCTACCCATTCTGGGCCTCTTTTTGCACGTGTGTAACACTTGCAACTGCTCCTTCCAAGGCTACCCCCTTTTACGTGTGCTCTGAATTTTATCCTCCAAGGACTTCCCAACGCCATCTCCTTTCTCTTCCTTCATTATCTTCTTATGTACCTACTGTGTCAAGTAGAATGCTATGGTGTCCCCCAAAGCCAAAAAAATATCTTCCTCCCATCACTATCTATATACACATTTGTCTCCAAAGACTTGTCAACATTTGACCTGCCACATCTCACAAAAACCTAAGGTCCATATACTGTCCATTCCCCTCCATAGAAGATGCTCTCTTGTAGGTTACACAGGCTCTCATATTTTAAATTTAATGAGCAAGCCTTTATTTCTCTTTTATTATGTTTAAATATAATATTTTCACTTAGTCTTTGAAAATTGTTACATATGTATACAATATGTTTCCATATTCAGCCCCACTCTCCCCTCCAGCCTCTCCTGGATCCCCATGGCCCTGCCACATCCCATTTCTAACTTCATTGAACTGTTCTTTTTGTTGTTGTTGTTACTCCCTTTGCCTTTCTTCATCTTTCTTCTTTTCTTTTAATCTTTAATAAAGCAATTTACTTGGGCTGTGGACACAGCTCCGGGGAAAAAGTTTACTAATCACGTCTCATTTCCCTCTAACTATGTGTAGGACTTTCAGCTCCTACATCCTTCCTGATTTCTCCTTTGCTTTCTCTCAGAGTTTCAGATCCTTAAAAATAAATAAATAAAAGTTCTTGTTCCACCCACACACAAATTCAGTTCCTAACCCATACAGAAGTTCCTCAAATTCATGCCTCATTTTGTGCCTTGAGCTCCAGTGTCCTATGTGTAGCTATATACTGGAGCTTTCTTTTGTCAAAAAGCATTCCCCAGTTAAATTCTAAAACAGAGCACTAATATTTTCTTCTTACTATGATCTAACTACTCTTTGCACTACCTTATAATAAATATCGTTGTCTTCCATTCACTAATAGAAGACAAAATCTACAAGTCACATTCTGTATGCATTCCGTGAGACAGACCTTTCAGCTTTATGATAAAGTATTTTTTTTAAAGAGATCTACTCTCTGCCATCTTTACTAGTACCATGGTAGACAAGAGGTCCTTCTAAGCCTCAAAATTAGCTCCATAGCTAGCCTCTTATGGAATGCTTGTTCACTTATATCTGGAGTAATCTTCTATATGCCAACGATGGAAATAGAGGCCGTACATTAGCTCCCTCCAGATTAATGTCTTTTAGTGGTTTCTCAGTGTGCTTAGAATAAAAATCAATGTCAATAATCAAATATTAAAAGTCCCTTCAGCTCCAGGAGCGATTCATCTACCCTACAGCTTTATGCATTCCTACCCACACTCTGCTCACTCTCTTAATTTCCTTCAAACATTCACTTTGCTTTCTAATTGAACTGCATTTGATTTTTTGGTCTTTGACCCTACTCTATATAAACACTGGCACTAGAGTGCCTGGCTAGTATGCATAAAGCCCTGTGTTTAGTTTAAGCCCTAGCATCATACACACAAACACAGAGAGAGAGACGAACACAAGCGTGTGTCTAAAAACAATCCTCACTCTAATTCATGTGGCCTTGTTTATTATGTTTCCAAACAGTTATAGTTCAATTCTCCCCACCCTTGTATAGTTGTGTATAGGCTCCATGAGAATAGAGGCTTGCACATAGTATTTAATGCTATGCTTCTAGTATAAAGCAGTATTTTTAATATAATGGATTTGCAAGATCAAAACACTGATTAATCATCTCTTTTCTGGGAAATATACGGATGCTAAATGAGCTTCGAAAAGATTCCAAAATCCCACCTTTCTGCATGGGTTGGGTTATTGACCAATATCTCTACAGAGAGTAACTAGGTAAGTAAGACTGTAGCGAACAGTGTGTTTTCTAGGATATGTGCATAGAATTCAAGGGACTTGTCGTTCCACGTCCCAGTATGGACATAGACACATCATTGGATTAGCAGAAGCCTGGGTCTCTTTAAAATGCCTGCTGTGGACTAGAGCATCAACATCAGTATTTAACTAAGTGGTACCAGCATATAACTGCCCATCATCTTCCTCTGACCAAGAAGGTGGGCCACTTGTTCCTTGGGGAATTTTAGTCCAAGAAAAGAACAGAATGATATAGAATACCACATTCCATAATCCTTCAAGAATAAAGAGAGCAGATATATTTGGGACTAGAACTAAGAGCTAAATTTCTCCGTGTTCACGCAGTGAGACTAAATACATAAGCTATGTTTTTTTCCTTGAAAAATAAATGCACATACAAATAAAATGAAAATACAAAAATACTTGCAGCAGAGACCTTCTTATCACAACCTCATCTCCACTGTACTCATCAGACTCAATAAAATTTGCCTACAAGAACATCTACCTGAATAAGATTATTTTTACTGAGCTTAGGTGTATGCCAAGTTAATGTTCAAAGCAAGCCAAAGGAGCTAACAGTTAATATTCCTGGGAACGTCTCTCACGATGGACAGGTGAAGTGAGCTAAGCAGTTTCCTCACAGTTCTCCAGTGGTGTCACTGTGAGAACATTGCCTCTCATTTCCCCCCAATGATGCTGTGCTTCAATCGCCCACCATGGCAACCTGCTCAATGATGCAAGCTTTCTTAGGTTTCCCTCCGTCTTCTTCTCATGTCTCTTCCCTACCGGTACTTCCATTGACCAATTACCAAGTTAATATAGTGCACTCAAATCTTCATCCTAATTTTTTGTTGAATGATAAAGGCTAGGACAAAATTTAGATCCATTAAATAACAAAAATTATTGACAACATTCAATTTTTTTCTGTAATTTTATTCCAACATAGTCATATATGTTACCTGGAAACTTGCTTGTCTTTTCCAATGGCAAAATGTACACAAGCTTTTCTTTGGTTTTTGCTTTTAATTTAGCATCAGGGATGTGATGATTGATGAAGGATGTTAACTGCTCTGAATCACATGTTTCATTCACAAACAAGCTAATATTTTTAAAAAGACAAATAAATTACATTTTTGTATTGCTGACACCCTAAAAAGTTGTTTGAATGTTATTTTTCTTAGCTTTTATGAAACAAGCAAAATGAATAATAATAACAATAATACACCAGCTTGAAAATCTTGTCATCTATACACAGAATATGTACAAACACAAAACAACTACAAATACACAAACACATGCTCAGAGTGGCGCTGGTGGTATAGTGCTGAGCATAGCTGCCTTCCAATTACATGGTCATTGTAGTTAGTGTTGAGTATGTAGTATAAACATGAGCAGACAAAGAGGAAGGCATCAAATAAGAGATTCCGTAGGGAAGGTAGCTAGCGCACCTGGCAGTGAACTATCAGAAATTAGTATACTATCAGAACATTCTTGGTTTGCTTTCTGGTGGAGATTTTTGTCTTTTAGAATTCTTTGTAGCCTACACTCAGGTTTCTTTTTTTTTTTTTTTCTTTATTAATTACACTTTATTCACTTTGTATCCCCCCTGTGGTTCTCTCCCTCCTCCTGTCCCAATCCCTCACTTCCTCCACCCTCTGCATGCATGCCCCTCCCCAAGTCCACTGATAGGGGAGGACTTCTTTTCCTTCCTTCTGATCCTAGTCAATTAGGTGTTTTTAAACATCGTTGTCACAACTCTTTGGAACTATATTCACTCCTTACTCATACAGGTTTCTGTTAGAATTGCCTTGGTTTCTTTTTTAATTTTATTTTATTTATGTATTTATAAATTACAATTTATTCACTTTGTATCCCCGCTGCAGCTCCCTCCCTCATCTCTCCTTCCAGTCCTACCCACCCTTCCTCTTCTCCCCCTATGCCTTTTCCCTAGACCCCTGATAGGAGAGTACCTCCTCCCCTTCTCTCTGACCCTAGCATATCAGGTCTCATCAGGGCTGGCTGCATCATCTTCCTCTGTGGCCTGGCAAGGTTGCACCCCTCCCCCAGAGGGCTTATCAAAGAGCCAGCCACTGAGTTCATGTCAGAAACAGCCCCTGTACCCCTTACTAGGGAATCCACTTGGAAACTGAGCAGTCAATGGGCTTTCCTTGCACCGGGGTTCTAGGTCCTCTTCATGCATGGTCCTTAGTTGGAGTGTCAGTCTCTGCAGGACCAACTGGCCCAGGTATTTTGGCTCTGTCATTCTCCTTGTGGAGTTCCCTTCCAGGTCTTTCATTTCTCCCTTCTTCCATTAAGATTCCTGAACTCTGCCCAAAGTTTGGCTATGAGTCTCAGTATCGCCTTTCATACCCTAGTGGGTATAGTCTTTCAGAGGTTCTCTGTGGAAGGCTCCTCTCCTTTTCCATGTCTTCTCCTACTTCCGATGTCTATCCTGTTTGCCCTTCTGAATGAGATTTAAGCATCTTCCCTGGGGTCCTTCTTGTTGTTTAGCTTCATTAGGGCTATAGATTTTAGTATGTTTATCCTATATTATATGTCTAATATCCATTTATAAGTAAGTATGTATCATATGTGTCTTTCCGGTTCTGGGTTACCTCACTCAGGATGATCTTTTCTAGTTCCATCCATTTGCCTGCAAATTTCATGATTTCCTTGTTTTTAATTGCTGAGTAGTATTCCATTGTGTAAATGTATCACATTTTCTGTATCCATTCCTCTGTTGAGGGACATCTAGGTTGTTTCTAGATTCTGGCTATTACAAATAAAGCTGCTATTTTACATAGTTGAGCAAATGTCCTTATTGAATGGTAGTCCTTACTGAATGGGTTAGGTTTATAATGTAGAAATTTTTGCAATAGTTAGCCTTACTATGGGTTACAGGAAAACAGGCAAATTATTTATTCAACAGTTCTCAGTCCATTTTGTCAGAGAAAAAGCTTGAGACCTATTCTCAGAAATGTGCACCTCTGGTGAACAACTAGGAAAGCATATATTGGGCTGGAAAGATGTCTCGGTGGTTAGCAGCACTTGATACTCTCCAGATGACCAGAGTTCAGTTCCTAGTACCTAGGTGGCTCACAACTGCCTATAACTCTATCTCCAAGGTGCCCATTGTCTTCCTCTGACCTCTACAAGCACTGCCATTCATATCTAAAAACCTCTGAAAATCATCTGTTTAGTCTTTTCTCAAAAAATTCTTTACCTTAAGTGATATCCAAAACCCCATTTTCTCTTCAGAAACACAGAAGAACCTGTGCATTTCAGACTCCCATTGGAGATGATCACTTTTCTGTCTGAGTAACAAGAAGCAAGAATATTAGCAGTTATTTCTTTTTACTCTAGCAAATAAACATGAGAAATGAAGGCTCAGAATTCGAAAGGAATGCTCTAGGAGGCATAAATGATCCTGTTGGACATTTGAAATTTTGAATCACATCTTAAAACTGCTGCAATTGGCGTTCCCAGCACTAATCTTTTTAAGCTTCCTCCTATACTTCCAAATAAAAAAATAGATAGATAGATAGATAGATAGATAGATAGATAGATAGATAGATAGATAGATAGGATGTGCCACCATTCCTGGACTGTGTGTGTGTGTGTGTGTGTGTGTATGTTCTACATAAAAATAAATATATAACTATATTATATATAAGTAAATAATACTCATTTCTTAATTAATTTTTTTAAAAAGGAAAAGTAGGTATCACTTCAAGTTACATATGAGTATATTCTTTAACTGGATGATAAGGAACAGGTAGCTATTTGTCAAGCAAACATATATTCAATATTTAGGAATTTAGTAAACATACAAATGATCTGGAAAAAGTTATCACAAGTTTTCTCTACTGGCCACAATCCAACAAATGTGCAGCCAGTGAGGAGCTCCAGGACAGGACTGGATTCCCGTAACCTATAGACTGCTTTGGGGTTGAGATAATGAGAACAGGGTTCTTACCCTAGGAATAAACATCACATACAAATTCCCCACAGTTTTCAACATAATACCGATTTACAATTATCAGTTACCAGCAAAGAGGTCTGCCTCATCCATGAACTGAGTACTGAGGAGGATCACACGGTTAGCCCTGCGTTGCTTCAGAAAACTCCACACTTGCTGCCTGGAAAAGGGATCTAGTCCCACAGTAGGTTCATCTAAGAGCAAGATCTATAAAGGATAAAGATACTCAAAATAGGATCCCTCCAAGTTAACTATATCCACACAGTCGCATGAAGAATAAGAAAAACGCAACCAATAAACATAGCTGTAGTATAACTTTGTGTAATAAGCTCAGCTTATTTCCTGGCACACTAAGTGTAGTGTGATACATCAAAGCTCAGTCACCATTAGTGGTAAAGAGCATGACTTGCTGACAATCTCCTTTCTTGCCGTGCAAAATCTTACTTACCCGGGGATCGCCTAACACAGCAATCCCAAAGGTGAGCTTTCTTCTCTGTCCTTCACTTAAATGTTCAGTGAGGTTATCCTGAATGTTTTGCATGTCCAATTCCAGTACGATTTGTTGTACCTATACAAGAAATATACACAAAATGAGCCATACTTTACAAACTTAACTGCCCATTCAAGAAGGATTTCTTTGACTAACTTTCATTCATAAGGGTGGATAAATGGCTGAGAGTTCTGTGATCATGATGGAAACGTGCTAAATGGTGGGGAGCTGAGATAATGCAAACTCAAAGTCTACCTCTTGTTCTACTTCCTGTGGAGGAATCCCTTTTATTTTAGCAAAGAGGGTGAGGTTTTCCTTGACAGTGAGTGTTTCAAACTGAACATTATGTTGAGGACAAACACCAGTCATCTTGTTGATTTCCCTCAAGTCTTGCATTTCAGAGAGGTTTTTATTGTAGACTGTGACTAATCCTAAAAAGAAGGTTAAAATATTTTAAGGTTAGCAAGGTAACATATTTCAATATATTTGGAGATCTCATTCAACAAAATCATTCCATATGCTCATAAGTATATAAAATTATAATTTTGTTAACAATTGCTATCCTTAGCATTAAGTTCATACTACACAGCGTGTTTTCTCTGAGTAACACACAATGGGTTACAAGTGATTCCCATGAAACCTGGGAAGTACACTCAAAACCATATAGTTTTAGAAAACAACTTTAAGTAAAGATTATATCCATCAAGCCATAAAATTTCAAATGCAGGCATATATTTGCCTCATTCTCTTATCATATATCTTATTTTCTCATAATTTATTCATTATATATCCCGATTGAATCTCCCTCTATCAACTCCTCCCAGTCCCGCCCTCCCTCCTTCTTCCCCCCTATTCCTTTTCCCTAGTCTACTGTTATAGGGAGTTCTCCTCCCCTGCCATTTCACCCTAGCTTATCAAGTCTCATCAGAACTAAAAGACGCCCCACCATTCAACAAGGATATTTGCTCAACTATGTTCATAGCAGTTTTATTTGTAATAGCCAGAATCTAGAAACAACCCAGATGTCCCTCAGCAGAGGAATGGATATAGAATTGTGGCACATTTGCACAATAGAATACTACTCAGCTATTAAAAACAAGGAAATCATTGAATTTGCAGGCAAATGGATGGAACTAGAAAAGATCATCCTGAGTGAGGTAACCCAAAAACAGAAAGATAGGCATGGTATACAGTCACTTATAAGCAGTTATTAACCATACAATATAGGATAGACATACTAAAAGTTACAGACCTAAAGAAGCTAAGTACTAAGAAGGACCTTAGGAAGAATGCTTAAATCTCATTCAGAAGGGCAACAGGATAGACAACAGAAGCAGTGGAAGAGAAGGAACAGATATCTTATCTTTGAAATATTGTATTTTACTTACCCGCTGTTGGAACATATAATCCATTGAGGATGTTTAGTAATGATGATTTGCCAGCTCCACTGTGGCCCAGAATTGCCGTGATTTGACTCTCATATATATCCAAGAACAAGCCTGTTTTTAGTGTGATATATTCATATCATCAATAACAGAGTATGAGACAGGGCTAGTCCTACACAGTGAACAGGGCAACTGAATTTCCTGATGAATTTAGCAATATTTTATATAACACACAATGTAAGAACTTTGGTAACTTGAACAATGCTACTGACACAATGACATTGGTAAAATACTGACAACAATATGGTAATAGTTTAGGATCTAGCAGAAGTCTGAAAAGGGCTAAAGCATTTATAAAATAAAGATTAATAAATTACCTTCCAAATTAATAATCTTTTTTAAAAAGATGAATTGCTTAAAAACAATGTCATGCTGGGTGTGGTGGAATACAACTTTAATCCCAGCATTTAGGGGGCAGAGAAGACAGGAGACTCTGTAAGTTTGAGGACAACCTGCTCTATGTGGAGATTCCAGGACATCCATGGCTACATAGAGAGACCTTGTCTCAAACAAAACAAAACAAAAAAACCAAAACATACTAAAACCACAATTTTGCACAATTAAAAATATATATTAGCAACTTTTATATTTGGGGCTTGTTCTTGTTTTTGAGAAAACATGTAGCTGTGTAGCCCTAGCTAGCCTGGAATATTTGTTGTTTTTAAATAAAAATATTATAGCATGGCCCAGTGAGATGGCTCAGTAGATTCCTCTTGCTGAGGAAGCCTGAAAACCTGAGTTTTACCTCCAAAATCAATGTAAAAGTGGAGGAGAGAACCAAGTCCAGAAAGTTATCCTCTCACCTGCACATAAGTATTATGGCCCATCGGCCCTCTCCACAAACACATCGTGTACATGAGCACATACACACACCCTAATAAATTAAGAAATCAATTGAATACAATAAAATAATGATACACTGCATTTTTGAAAGCAAGAAGAAAGTGGCATTGACCACGCTGGAACTGATTCTTATCACATCAATAATTAAATATAAAAAGTTGGTTCCCTAGTAGGGGCTTTCTCTGGCATGAAATCAGTGGCTGGCTCTCTGATCACCTCCCCCTGAAGGCCACAGAGGAAGACAATTCAGCCATTTCTGATGAGACCTGATAAGCTAGGGTTAGAGAGAAGGGGAGGAGAACCTCCTCTATCAGTGGACTAGGGAAGAGGGATAGGGGGAGAAGAGGGAAGGAGGGTGGGATTGGGAGGAAAAGAGGGAGGGGAACACAACCAGGATACAAAGTGAATAAATTGTAATAAATAATAATAAGTCAGTTTTCTCATCAGCAAAGTTAAGAGAAAGTACTAAGACTTTCATAAAATTAAATTTGAAAATTTTCACATAAAGCTCTTAGCATAGTTCCCAACACACACTAATTATTTAATAAATTAACTGTCCCTGCCATTTAATTGTGTATAGCTCATGAATTTTTGTGACTGAAGGTAAGTGATTTAAAATATGAATCAGGATCTTTAAAACATGTTTTTTTTATTTTGTTTTTGTTTTTGCTTTTTAGTGATCCTGCTCCTATAAACTCATCTTCAGGAGACGATAATCTTTACAGAGATTGAAAAAATATTCATTTTAGTATTTTCAGACAGTAAAGACTTAGAAGTAAACTAAATGTGTGGTAGTTGCACTTGTCCTGTTCCCCCGACAGTGCAATATTATTTAGAGGTTGTAAAAGCAAGTTCTCAGAGGTGAACCAGAGTAGCCACAAGGGCCAGCGGCAAGAAGAGAAGTCCTAGAGAGGGCACTCCCTCCTGGCCTTCCAAAGAGTAATTCCATGTGGAAAAAGATGGAACATTTGTACACTTTTTTAAATGTCTTGAGATGCAACACTTTAATTTTTTAAAGTACTACTACTTCTGAAAATGAAAGAAAAATTTGAAGACATTCTGATTAGTGCCAAGGTAGTTCATAATGTGCTCTGGGATTTTTAATTAAATGTAAAATTACTTCAGTATATCCTGTGCCAAACTTAAAGAAGAAAATGGCAGATTTGGATGATATTTAATTAAAAGAATTAAAAGAAAATAAAGTTTTTCACATATGCACTAAATCCTCAAAGACCCAATCTCAATAAAATAAATAATATTGAGCAAAGTGGTGCCCAGTTGTTAGGAAACAAACACAATGTAAACAGAATGGACAGAGAACTCCCAATCTTTAGGAGGGTTTATGGTCCATTGGTTTTAGCTTTTTAAGACTTGGACTTCTGTCAAACTCATGTCTGATTTTATTTTCTTATATGTTTATTTTAGACAGGGTCTCATTGTGTGGCCCTGGCTGTCCCAGAACTGCCAATGAAGCTGGCCTTCAACTCATAGAGATCCTTTTGCCTCTGCCTCCCAAATACTGGGATTAAAAATGTGTGCTAACCAAAGGACACATCATTTGGACAAAGCAGCAGCCTATATAATGGAAAAAGTTTTTTTTACCAATTCCACATCCAAAAACCCAAATATATAAAGATCAGGTGGGGAAGAGAGATAAGGTTAAGGGAAAGAACAGGGAAAGACAAATTGAATGAGGGGCACTTGAGGATGGTACGGAAACCGAGTACAGTGGAAACTTCCTAAAATACATGAAGGCGATCTTAATGAAGTCCCCAAACAATGAGGAAGAAGGAGTCCTGACTGGCTCTCTTTTGTCACCAAACCAAGCTTCCATTACTGGGTCTGGGTTACATCCAATTGAATTGTTGGCCAATGGGGTCCCATTGAAATCTACAAACAACACAGACTGTTGCCAACACTATAAGTTTCTCTCCACAAACAGACAAGATGCCATTGCTGAAGACAACACCAATGTTGAGCATGAAGAGATCAAGCTGGTACTTACATAAAACTTTCACCCCTATGTTCTAATGTCTTGATATTGGAATGTACTCTGCAATCTAACAAAAGGGAAATATAAACACCAACCCAACCACAAAACTTTGATCTACAATCTCTCCTTCCTGCAAAATGTGCTATGGCAATGGTGGTACAAAGCTTGTGCAAGAACCAGACTAGGTAGTCCGAAGACCTAGAGTTAAAACAAATAATACTGGCCTTAAAAAAAAAAAAAAGAAAAGAAAATTTAAAATAAAATGGCTCCTAATGATATTCTTCTATACTCATAGATCATGCCTTATCCAACCATCATCAGAAAAGGTTGTTTGTTTTTTGTTTTTTGTTTTTTTGTTTTTTTTTTCCTGCAGCAGATGGGATCAAGTATAGAGACACTCAACCATACATTATGCAGAGAGAGACCTTGGAACACACAGCTCTAAATGAGATGTCTATCAAATCCTTCTGCTCATAGCTCAACAAATACTGCAGAATAGAGGAGGCGGAAAGCATTCACAAGCCAAAGTGGATGGAGGACACCAAGAGAATAAGACCCTCTAAAAACTGAGCAAAGATCATATGAACTCAAGAGACTGAAGCAGCAAACACAGATCAATGTTTATTACTATACACTCTGTGTATATCATTATATCTTTCAGCTTTTTTTTTTTTTTTTGATCTCCTGAGTATGTGAATGAGTTGAGCTCTGATTCTAGTGGCTTTCCTTGGAGTGTTTTTATCTTCTGTTGGTTTGGCTTTTCCAACTTCAATGTGATTTTTTTTCTTATCTTCTTATATTTTATTTTGTTATGTTTTGTTTTTATCTCTTAGAAGCCTGTTCTTTTCTAGTGAGGACAGAAAGGGACAGAAAGGATCCAGATGGAAATGGGAGTGGGGAGGAACTGGGAGAACTTGAGGGAAGTGAAAATATAGTCAGGATATATTATGAGAAAAGAATCTATTTTTAATAAAATGGGCAGAAGAAAAAGGTGTGATTATCACCACATTGAGCCTAGAAGTAATTTTTAATAAAAGTAGCTGAATCTCTAAAATGTGGTTGTTAACTGATGTTAGATATATAAAAGTATATGTGTTAGAATATTTAGCATTATAACATGCCTAATCATACAAAATTAAAAATTAATTTGTCATGGAATATTAATTTGTTAATTTAACTCACTGTCAAAGGTTTTGGTTAATGTTTCAGTTCATTCATGCATCAAATAAAATGAGCTGTGTAAATTTCCATGACTTATCTAAAAGTTTTTCCATATTCTAGCATTCTTTCCTGATGGTACAAATATAAATGTGTTTATGGTAACCATAGTAAAAAGCAAAATAAAGCTATGTTTTCCACAATACTATATTTTTGTAAATTAATAAATCCATGTAATAGCTGGAAAGATTTTATAATAAATTCTGAATTATCATTAGTGTCCAGATGGTAGAGTTAGATCACTTGTAATCTTGCTTCTTTCTCTTGTTTATTTTTAATATTTGAGTCATTTTGCCCTTTATTATGACCTTGAAAAGCATTTTTTCTTTTTTTATACTATAACTTTATTATTATTATTATTAGTTACATTTTATTAACGCTGTATCCCAGCTGTATCCAGCTCCCTTATTCCCTCCCAATCCCACCCTTCCTCCCTCAGCTTCTCCCTGCCCCTTTCCAAGTCTTTTTGTTGTTGTTGTTGTTTTGGGGGTTTCAGGTTTTTTTTGTTTTTTTTTTTTTCAATGCAGTTTATTCAGGAACATTGAACAATCCTCAGACCCCGGGGAAAGCCAGCCCACAGCTTAAAAAGCCTCTGGGTAGCCAACCCAGGCGTGCCACGGGGGCAATGCAGATAGGTCCACATACATGGAAGCAAGCCAGATCCTCGGCCTTAGCCAAATGTGGAGTTGTTCGTGACAGAGAGCACTCACCATCGGAAAGGTGGAAGGCGGAAACCAGCTCCATCTTTAAGGCATAGCATTCCGCAGCTCTCTACAGGTCCCCTTTTTGTTTTAGACGCATCAGGCAAGAGTAGAGGTCTGATCTCTGATATTAGAAATAAATTGGGACTTTGTACCGATGTTCATTTAGGTGTCATCCACCCAAAGAGCATCAGACCCGTCCGATACCTTTTTCTCATGGGGGTTTCAGTTTTGTGTTGTTTTGTTTTTTGCAATATATTTACATTTTCATGCTGAATGTTCCCCAGGTTTTGGTGTTCATAATTAAGTCAAGTAAAAAATGAAATATTTTTCTTTACCTTTCAATGCCTCCACTTTTCCAGACTTTCCTTTATATTCTTTTTTAATATTTCTTATTCTAAAACAATAAAGAGGTACTTTATTAGTCAACACACACAAGTGAAAAAAGGTCTCAGCGTTAGGAAGGCTGAGAACAACTGCTCTATATGTCTACCCTTGTCTTACCACATCAGACTTCCCGCTTCTGTCTTCTGTGTTTGTATTAACACTACCAGACAGGTAGATGTAGAAAAAAACACTTTATAGTAAAGAAAGTATGACATAACTTAATTGTTCATAGATGCAAATTATTATTTTCAATTAATAATTTCTCTGAAATAGAAAGTAGGTGATATTCTCTAGCCTTTGGTCATTTTGACTCTGTCCTTTGACTTTAGCATCAAAGCAATATGTTTACTGAATGAGAAGAGTTAAAAGAGATTAAGTCTTATCAGACATTTCATTTAAGCCATTCTTTGCATGGAATAATGCACATTGGCCTTACATGTCCTTTGTACCTGGCCTTTAAAAAAAAAGAAAAGAAAAGAAAAGGGAAAAAGAAAAACAAAACTCCCACTTAGAAGAAACTAATGTTTTCCATATTTTAGAGCAGAAAATAATCATTTGCATTTGGGGCAGACATTGTTGTTTTTCTGGAAATGTTAAAACTTATGCCCCTACTGTCACATAACATTCTCCTGGTGTGCCTTCTGTACATGCAATTACTCTGTCTTAAAAGAACATTCAGCTGGGTATGGAGGCACACGCCTGCAATCCCCAGCACCTGGGAGGTGGAGACAAGAAGTTCAAGGTCATCTTTGACTCTTAGACATTATATGAGTCCAACCTGAGCTGACCCTGTCTCAAAAAGTGAAGCAAAGCAAAAACAAAAGTGTTAATAAAAACACAGAAGACAGAAGCGGGAAGTCTGATGTGGTAAGACAAGGGTAGACATATAGAGCAGTTGTTCTCAGCCTTCCTAACGCTGAGACCTTTTAGTACATTTCCTCAGGTTGTGGTGACCTCCAACCACAAAATTGTTTTTATTGCTACTTCATAACTGTAATCTTACTACGGTTATGAATCATAATGTAAATAGCTGTGTTTTCTGATGGTCTTAGCCTACCCTGTGCAAGAGTTGGTAACAAAATGGTCTTGACCCACAAGTTGAGAACCACTGATACAGAGCCTCTCAAAGGGAATTTCCCCTCCAAGAAACATTTACAAGGAACAATTAATGATTTCCAAGGAATGTGAGTGGTTCAAATTGATGCAGATAAAGACAAATGCGTCCCCTTCTACACTTGCCACAGACTCACAGATAGCTGTCGGGTAACAATCTTCGGCCTTTTATTCACATCAGCACAGCTACAAACGTGTTTACCTGATAGCTTCTTTTCCTTGGTATTCTGGGTCTACAGGCTCAAAATAATCGTCAGAAGGAAGCTCGGGATCTATGACTCTCTCAGTGACCTCGTTTCTAATGGTTGTTTTTCGAAACCAAGATGTTGACTTCAAGCAAAACAGTAGAGAATAACGGCGCTCATCCCCATCTGATTAGTTAAGAGCGATAAACCAGATCAACGAATAAAAATGCCTTGCTAAGATGAAATATTTTGACCTTTCAAACATAATACAGTTTTTCCCTTCAAATTTACAATTATTCAGAAAAAATCTAATAAGCAATCAAAATTTAACATTGCACAAGGTAATATAACTTTGAACAAAATATAAATTAAATAATTGAAAAATATAATCTCAAAGATATTTATGAGAATAGGTGAAAAATATTTTTAGAAATACAATTATTAATATGGTGCATAAAATAATTATACACATGTTTACAGTTATAGTATGTAATTATACATATATAGTTACATATTTATATATTTAACTATAATTACATATATGTAAATATTTACACATATATATATGGCTGACCATCTATATATAAATAGGTTGACCATACCAATATAATTGAACTTAATATTGAAATCTACAAATTCATATACAGTTACATGAATAAAAATAACACATGCAGAAATTCTATTTTTAGATGAATATAATAATACTGTAAATTTTTATTGATACAAAAGAATTTAGATATTATTTGTTGTTAAGGATATTCTTATATAAGCCAGAAATAATGGGCCATAGGCAAAAAAATAAATACATAAAGTTATATAAGACAACACTCTTACCAAAGTGAGGGACTATTAAAGTTAAATGAATGAATACAGTCATGCATAGGAATGAATATTTTGATTCTAATACATATAAAAAAACTTTGGGTGAATATTTTGGTTGTGGGCAAGAGAAAGAAAAGTAATTGCATAATCTATAAATTTGTAAATATAAACAACGTGAAAATGTGAGAACAGTAAATAACAAATATTAATTAGAAAATGTTTCTACAGTGTAATGGCCCAGTAATAGCTAAACCATAATAGCAACTAATCATTGTACATTTTTGAAATTTTCTTCTGAAATGCTTTTTAACTTTGCCTGTTTCCTCACTGCATATTATTCTCTGTCACTGGCTCCCTCTTCTGTACTACCTTGTCTTGCTGCCCACCTGCCTGTTACCCTCATCTTCTTCCCAGGAGTCTGCCCCTACTCTCATGACTTTTGCATATTTTTCAGATTGTTTTGATATAAATTCTTACTATTACTCTTTCAAAACACTTTGAAGAACCACTTAAAATTGACAAAACAATATAAAATTATATCTGAAAATAACTTGCATAATTATATTATTTTTAAATCAAAATAATTTTTTCATAAATATTACTCACTGTCAAGTATAACTATATTCCTTCAGACTGAGATTAGACATTTAGTCTCACTTCGGAGGCTATTTTAATATAATCTTAAGAAAAATTTTTCTATGTAATCAATAACTGAAAGGTCAGAGAAAAATTCACAAATACTTACAGGGCAAGACTCTATCAAAATACAAGGCCAAGACCAAGTAGATAAGACCATCGAAAGCCAATATGGAAAACGTCCCTATCATTACATATGATTCTCCTGAAGGGTCTGGAAATACTACACCATTCAAGTTATAATCCAGAAAGAAAATCTAAGATTCAAACAAATAATAATAATAAATTCCTAAATTCATAAACTGGCATAACACCAATGGTTATTAGTTTACATGTTAGCTTTTTAAATAAATGTTTTAATAATAAAGGTGTAGTAAATAATATACAAGTGAATAGAGCTACTAGAAATGCAAGGCTCCTCCAGCATTTGAAAATAAACCAATACAGTTCTCCATAAAAGAGAATAAAGCATGGAGGGAAGATGCAATTAATCTAGTAGATCAGAGAAAAGCACTTGAGTATCCATTCACAATACAAGAGATCTCTTCACACACTAAGAAGATGGGGTGTCTTCTTGAAAAACCATGATTAATAGCAAAATGCTGAAAGTTTTCTTTTGCTTGCATTTCTAGTCAGTGTAGCAGCAGAGGTCTAGAACTGTACAAGCCAGGGGCATGCAAGTGTCTGTAATTCCAGCTCCAGGGGATCTGAAGCCCTCTTCTGGTCCTGAACGCATGCACACACATACACACACATACACATAAAATAAAAATGAATAGTCCTTTCTCTAAAATCTTTTTTCGTCAAAGGAAACAATAAGAAAGGACAAAAGCTAGCAATAACTGAAAAAAAAAAAAAAGGACTGGTACACAAAAAATAAGAAATTGTTATAAAGTAATAAAATACGGAAAACAGTAGAAATACACATAAAAGATGTGAATAGACAATTTGCAAAAGAAAAACATGAAAGATGCTACATGAAAAGGGATAAAATTTTGTCAAAAGCACAGAAAAAAACTAATTAATGAGCATAATAATAAATTACATCTTCATCGGAACGTTTGAAAACTTAATAACAAATCTCATTGAAGACTGAAAAAACTGAAATGTTCTAGCATCATTTTTATAAAAGTCAAATGATGTAACCATTTTAGAAAAGTATTTAATTTAGTGACAGCCATGAATATTAAGGCTTGTATATTCTGGTCTTGTTATCCAACCCCTACAAATACACCAAAATGAACTGGTATACCGAAACGCATGAAAGAATATGGTAACAGCTTTATCAAAAAACCATCAAAGCCTGAAAATTTACTCTCATTTATCAAAAATAAAATAACATGGGCACACAGTAAGATGGTAAATAACACTATGTTGTAGCTATGCCTGAGACCTAGCAAGGTAATACTGAGCAGAAAAAGTTAAATATTTTAAAATGTATATTGTATAATATCCCTTACATAAATTTAAAGACAGATGGAACAAGTGTTTATATTTCAAAACCTACATTTGGCCGATCATAAACGGCAAGGAAGTAATTTTAATAAAATGGTTATCTGATGAAGGATAGCGTTTAGTGAGGTGCTTCAGAACGAGCACAGGGCTCCACTTCTAAATAATTTCATAACTACAGTGGAGGACTGTATAAAGTTTGTTGTACTGTGTACTTATATCTTCAAAGACTTTCACAATTGATTCACAGTTTATGCAACAAAATGTTTCAAACAGATTCACACAAATTGTTTAATAAACTAGCAATTTTTATTTTAACTCTTATTTAATGGCAATTTTTTTATATAACGTAACAAATTTTGCATTGTAGTGGGAGAGTTACTCCAGTGAAAGCTTTTAGCTAAGACCAAACAGGACTATAAAGAGGAGTCAAGGATCAATAGTAACCTATGTTTTTACCTTAGCCAATCCAGAGGTGAAGGCAAAGGGGCTGCAGATGCTCAGAATCCATTCCAGAGATGAGGGGAGTTGTTTATAAAGTACAGTGAATCCCACACACCCCCAAAGGAGGGTGAAGAGAAATATGATTAGATTGGTGAGGACAGTTTTCTGAAACAGAACAGCCATCAGGAAAGCTACAGCTATCTGAAAGAGAGAAGACATTAGCTGTTTGTTACAGGTAATCGCTTTTGATAATTATCAGAAAAACCAAGCTAACTACTTCATACAAGATATTATCAATGAAACAGTGAAAGGGGTGTAAAGTCACTGCTCAATTTTATTTTATTTTTTTAAGATCTTTACATGCCCTACCCATTTTCTTTTGTTATTATGGAAGAGATAAGGAAAGCTGAAGGCTGATTCAAGAATAGGGTAGAAAAACAATATTGGAGAAATAGAACAAAGCTAAATTAGTGTACTAAGGAAAATTATTCATCTACCTGACTTCTATAGAAAACATACTAGAATTTGAGAAAAACACCAAAACTGCTCTTCAGAGAAGGAGAAAGGGATGGGTGAGAAGGAAAGGACAGAAAAACAAAAACAAAAACACAAAAACTAAAGGGATTAGGAAGGGTGGTATGGGAAGATTGTCAAGAATAAATCAAACAGCAGAGGGTATCTGCCTCTATGGAAATGTCACAATGAATCCCACTAATTTGTTTAATAATGTGTGTTAATAATTATAAGTACTATTGAATCATATGACACTTTTTTAAAAATCCTTCAGAAGTTTGAGAGTTGAAATGTTTGAGCTCTTCCCTCTGTTCCCCTACATCCAATCCTCAAGTCTCATCCTCAGCTCTGCAGCAGAACACTTATGGCAGCCTTCCCTGCCTCCCCTCCCCAACCTCCTGTGGATCCCACAGATCTCCCTCTTCTAAACTTCCTCCCATCCCCTGTTGCTGTGTCCCAGACCCTATCTCTAACAGGCACCTCCTCCTGTCACTAACCCTAGGGCTAGATCTCCCAAGTAGGATGAAGGTGAACCCACATCTCTCCTACTGCTTCGGAGATCTCATCCTTCCCCTTCCCCTACCCCCAACTCTGTAGCAGGAAACATGCTGTGATCTCCTTTTCCTCTTTGATCTCATCCCTAAGGGACCACAAAGACCTTCTCCAGCTTTCTTCCCCTATGACTCATCCCAGTATCCCAGCCTCCAACACCAGCAGGCATTCCCTGTGAACAGCACAACTGAGCAGGCCAGGAAAACAAGCAACACACACAGACATCACACTCTCTGAAAACCCAAGGAGGAAAGGAAAACCAAGAAACAAAAAACCCATCCAACAAACTCAAATCCAGAAATCAGCACCTAGACCTAAAACCATTCCAAACCCAGATGCCTAGACACCACCATAAAAACACAATCAGCAGCAGTCAGGGCAATATGTCTCCACTGAAGCCCAGATATCCTACCTCACCAGGCCCCTGAACACACCAACAAAGCTGAAGCACAAGAAAAAGACCTTAAAACAGTCTTTGTGAATATAAGAGAGGTCCTTAAAGAGGAAATGAACATGTGCCTTTAAAAATATATACAGGTAGCACTTTTCCTAATTTTCTGAGAAAGCACCAGATTGATTTCCAAAGTGGTTATATGAGGTTACATTCCCACCAGCAATGGAGGAGAGTTCCTATTTTTCCAGCATGTGTTGTTACTTGAGTTTTTTATCTTAGCCATTCTGATGGGTGTGAGATGGAATCTCAGGGTCATTTTGATCTGCATTTAAGTGTTTCTCTGCCATTCAAATTCCTCTGGCCGGCAGTATGGAGCCAAGGTGGCTGCAGCCCAAGCCCTGCTGGGAGACAGAGAGCAAGGGGCAGTGGTGCTGCCAGCAGCCTACAAACACAAAGGTCAAGCCCTGCAAGCCTTGTGGTGGCCAACATAGAAGGCAGGGAGGTGTGAAGCAGCCTAGAGCTCACCCAGAACCTGCCCCCAGATGCCCTGCCTAGCCACAAGATCATCCTGATTCTGGGCAACAATATGATATCTGGGACAAGTCTCAGTGATGATCCAGTATTTATGGAGTGTCAGTCTTGAAGCTCTGGTATTTTTATACCCTTTCAAGATTCCCCAGAATTCCAAATGTAAAACTATCTGCAGCTGACAAAATCACGCCTTTGTCAGAGCACTAGACAAATAATAGTCAGCTGCTATGCATAACCTGAAGTAGCCCCATATCCCACACCTGGGACTAAAACATAATCCCATAATATAACTCGGGTTTTTTTGTTTGTTTGCTTGTTTTTAAGAAACCTAAATTGTCACCACAGAGAGACACCTGGAAGTGGGGGTATTTGAGGGTTGATATGGAAACCTAATACAGTGGAAACTCCCTGAAGTATATGAAGGGGATGCTAATGTGCTCTCCTAATCATGGGGGATATGGAATCTCAATTGGCCATCCCTTGTAGCCAAATGAGGCTTCCAGTGGTGGGACTGTGTTACATTCAATTGAGTTGCTGGCCAACAGGGTTCCATGGAAATCCCCAAATAAACCAGGCTGATGCTATGGCAAAGGATTGCTTTCTGCAAACTGAGAATAGGACCTCACTGCCATGGACAATACCCACACAAGTCACTGAACATGGAGAAGTGGCGCTGGTACCTCCATAGAGCCTGCACTCCTATATTCTAGTCTTTTTGGTGTAGGAACATACTCTGCAGAGAAATGTGGACACCAACCCAGCCACAAAACCTTTGACTTCCAAAATATGCTTGGACAATGCTGGCACAGAGCTCGTTGTAGTAGCCAACTCGTATCTGACTTAAAGTCCACTGCACAAGATAAAACCCATACCTGACACTGGTTCGGGTAATCAAGAACCAAAGACATAGATAGGCAAGAGATATAAGGTAAAACCAAAATGAATCAATAAAATGACTCAATAATGTTCTGCTATACTCATTGGCCAGTATCTTAGCCAGTCATCATCGGAGAGGCTTCCTCTGGCTGCAAATGGAAACGTGCAAAGACCAACAGCCAGGCATTATTTGGAGAGTCTAAATGGGAGGTCTCTATCAACTCTTCCTCTCAGAGCTCAGGGAATCCCACAGTAGATGAGGCAGAAAGATTGTAAGAGCCTAAGGAGATGGAAGACACCAGGAGAACAAGGTCCTCTGAATCAACTAAGCAAGGTTCATATGAGCTCAGAGACGGAAGCAACAAGCACGGGGCCTACATAAGTATAGAATCAAGTCCTCTATGTATATATTATAATTTTTAGCTTAGTATTTGTATGAGACTCCTGACTGGGAGAATGAGCGGGTCTTTACTCTTGGGCCTGCTCTTGGGACTCTTTTCCTCCTTTTGGGTTGCCATGTCCAACTTTGATATGATAGTTTTTGCTTCATCTTACTATATTTTAAATTGTCATGTTTTGTTGTTATCCCTAAGAAGCCTGTTCTTTTCTAATGAGATTCAGATAGGAAGTAGGTCTGGAGAGGAGAGGGGCGCAGGGGAACTGGGTTGAGTAGAGGGAGGGGAAACTATAATCAGGATATATTGTATGAGAAAAGAATCTATTTTAAATAAGTTAAAAATGGAAAAAAACTTAGAATACAGTGTATTTTAAGACTCTTGCTTATGTCTAAGTCATATTAGAGACATACAAGGCAATTGGAATAGCACCTCAATGAAGTTTAATGCTTCACAAGGCCTTTTTCAGTCATAAGAGAGTTATTCTAATGACTATGATAAAACTACAGTTGTATACTGCTCTACATTCCTCCCACTCTTCCCTTCGCTTTTTCTTTCTTTAACTCTAAGTATTAATGTGCTGTTTTCACGTACATTTACTGAATATGGTGGCATAAAATTTAAAATTTATCTTTGTGAGTCCGATGTTAGTTGGTCACCACAATAAAATAAAAAGTAAGTTTGAGCAGTGGTAGCAGTGGCTTAGAAAGCTAGGTTTTCACTCATTTAAGGTAATTAAAAGCTTCACAATTAAAATTTTGAAATATCTTGATAAAAATATTTTATAAAGAAAATTTTGATGCACCATTTTATTGTATGATCCATAAGACTTCTGTGAAAAAATAGGCCAAATTTACTTGGTTTTACATTACTTTCCTATAGCCATTGAAATTTTCTCAAGCAAACACATGAATGTGTGAACATGCACTCTCAATCTCTCTCTCTCTCTCTCTCTCTCTCTCTCTCTCTCTCTCTCTCTCTCTCTCTCTCTCACACACACACACACACACTCACACACATACTCACATACACACAAAGTGGACTTAAAAAAAAAGTACCTTCCTAACATCCTGGAGAATTAATGTTTGCAACACATAGCTAAGTTCTAATGTGTAAAAGGTGGTAACAAATGCACACACTTACCAAAGATAATCCATATAAGAAAAAGAGTGTAAATATGACAAGGAAACCGGTCATCACTATAATCTGGGTAGATGTTATAATAACTGCAACGAATATGGAAATAATAAAAATGAAGCCAACATAGATTAAGCCCCAGGACAGCCTAAAAAAAAGACAAAAGTCATTTAAATTAGTTAGTCTTTCAAATGTCTTTTTTAAACTACAAAAAGCACCTAAATAACACCATTACTCATGTATGTACACCCTAGTTTAATAACCATAATACTGAAAATATGGCAGAAGTCCATTGTGTGTGCTCTTCAGCACAATTCTCCATCTTTCCCCCCCAAAGTAATCACTTTGGCAAACATCCTGCTTATGAATCCCATGCATTCAGATGACCTTTACCACACAGTAATGACAGATACCAAATATTAGTATGGCACCAACCAATGTGAAAGAATGCCACAACCAGTTAAGTTAAACCAAATTATGGCCTTGCTGGTACTTGAAGGCCAGGCATCCTTATGCATCTATTGTATGAGCATTGTATAAACTGTATATTTTATGCTGTGTATATTATATGTAACTTTCCTTTATCAATCAACATTATCTATTATATATGAAGCTTATGATATTTCATTATATTAATATGTGCTAGTGTTCTTCTGACCTTAGATAATTGTTCTCTAGTTTTCTTTCTGTTATAATGGTGCAAAGAATTTTATTACATTTGTTTTTATGTAAGATGTAAAAGAATATCTCTAAAGTGAAATTACTGAATTAAAGTTTATGTCATCAGTTTTATTAGAAAACCAAATGAACCTAATGGTAAATCTGGAAAAAGACTTAGCAGTTGATGGTCAGTCAAATGTCAGTCAAATTACTCTACAAGCATCAAGAGCTTGAGGATCCCAGCAGGCAACACTACTGCTCTTCTTTACAGATGCTGAAAACCCAACCTTCCACTAATGCATCATGTTTCCTAATCCTGTTATTTCTTTACTCAAATGGATATAAGTTATGGCACACACTTGCATCTTTGTACTTTTATATTATTTTCTTTAGATATGTTGATGTTCTCATTTTACATAATATTTATTAAAGAACAGTGTCAATTAAATAAGACAAGATTATAAGGGTGCGTGAGTCCAAGCTTCTCATTAACAATTAGTTAATGGGTGTGTGAAATGTCACAAAATAAATCATTAACAAGATACAAATGTAATTGCAGGCATTAATTCTGTCTAGAATTTTTTCCTCTGTTTAAAAACATAATTAATAAGAACTTATCTCCTCTAGAATGCAGCAAAAGATGCTTGGTTTGCAACAGTACATCCCAGTAGAATGCGATTAGCTGGATTTACTACTTCCTTAATTGTTAATCTTATATCAATATAGTGAGCTGTGTTAGAAACATCAGCATTTTTGAAAAATGTAACCTATTCTGTGAATTTACAGAAGAGTACTTGAAGTACGACTGGGAAAACCGCAATGTAAATAAATAAATAAAGAGATCAAAATAATTACCTAAAAAGAGAACTACTTACAGAGTGGAGTAGGAGAGAGGATATTAATAAATTTATACAAAATCCTCTTGCTTGCAAAGAAATACATGCACCATATTTTTAAAAAGAATGATTCCATTTCACATTCACGGCATTACTAGAAGTCATATTTATTTCCAATAGATGTCTGATAATTAAAAAAAGATGTTTCTAAGGCATTTTCTTTCTTAGTTCTAAGAATGGACATATCCGTGCATTTTTTCCAGGGCTTAATTTATGTGCATGATAAGAGTCACCCTGAAACTGAATCAACATCAGAATGTTTAGTATCTCCTTTGTCTTCAGGTCAGCCTGACTGGTGCATCCCGAATTTCAGGTGACTTTGGGCATCCTGGCCCCTAGGACTTGCCTTGAATTAAAAAAAGACCCATCTACAGAAATTGCTCTCTCTCTCTCTCTCTCTCTCTCTCCCTCTTCCCTCCTAAGAGACCTGCATGATGGGTTTACATCTGTTCTTTTGTCATTACCAGTGCTCCCACACAAAAATTCCTCACTTTTTAAAGGTTTCCTCTTTTCCTATTTCACAATTGGTATACATTAGGACAAAAATTCTCTTTGTTGGTAAATATATTCTACACAGAAATAAAGGTTTCTGGACCATAATTCTACTTCAGGGAGCATATGAGTTAAAAACTAGATTGTTCAGTAAATAACTATACATCCAGTACATGTACTTTTATCATTCCACACACATAGATTTGGGGTTTTGTGGAGGGTTTGTTTGTTCATACATGTTTTAAGTGGTGTGTGATCTGCCAAGGAGGGTCTCAGTGTATCTCTGTATATCTCGGGCAGGCCAAGGACTCTCCATCTCCCTGTGTCCACCTGCCTACTGCTACGATCATATGTCTGTACTATCTGCCCAACACACCATTTTCTTGATTTGGGCAATATACAGAGAAGTATCCGCTAAGAATCAATATCAAAACATGTCATGTTTCTTCTGGGCAAAAATAAGCACATGATGTTCTTTTTGACCTGGAAATATACATTTTGTCACTGATAACAAATTCTGTGCTTTGCTTCTGAGGAGTTTAGACCTTATTTGTATTTCTATCAACTAAACACACCCACTATTTTTATATGTCTTTATTACTACACACACCTTTATTATGTCACAAATACATGCATAGATATGTCCATGTATACATACAAATATATACATATACTTCAAAGTTAAAGTGATTGTTGACTGGGGCAAGGTATAAACATTAATGCATGGCTCAGATACTGTTACTAAGTCTGCTTTATCCACCAACCTATCTGTTATGTCCTGTTCATAGTGCATCACAACATACATCATTTACTTGTTTCAAAACATCTCTGGTTGGCCAAGCCCATGAATCCAGCATGCCCTTCATAAGGCTGTTTTCTTCACATAGAGAAGTGTGAAGAAGTCAGCTCATAAGAGGAAAGGATCAGACAGAATTGTCCTTAAGTTTCTACCACTGAAGCCCGGCTCTGGCATTCACTGTCTACCTGACACCGGGCAACCAACTCCATTATCTTCATTTGCCTTTATTTCCTCATTTACAACCTTGATAAAAGCCAGCATTACAACAATGTTCAGTGAGTTATAATGACTATCTTCCACAGAAGATTTAACAAAGACTAAATCTAGTAGTCAGAGCAAAACAAAACAAAAACACAAAAAACAACCACAGAAACGCAAGTACCTCACGTCTCAAATTTAAACTGTAGAATTGTAAAAACAATTATACTTTTGTGTTTTATGATTTCTCTGACTCACCAGAATGCAGATTCTCGTAGACCCATTATTTTCATCAATTCCTTATACCTTTTTCTTTCTTTTGTGACATTGTAGGATACAAAATGTATAAACGAGGAGAAATAAAACAAGCAGCATAAAATAAAAAATTCATATTGAAGAAGGTCTTTAGAAATAAAAGGTAATGTCTTCATATTTATTGCATTAACAGACATCAACTCCTCCATCACAGAGTGGTTTGTTGTGACCTAGAGAAGGACATAAGCAAACAGAAAGTAAAGGCTATGAATTGACAAAACTGGAGTAAGTGTTGGAGGTTGCACTGATATCAGTTTCCTTGTTTTACTGCTCAAGTCTAGTCACACAAGATGTTCCTCTCTTGAGGGAACTGGGTGTGTTGTTTTGCAGGTTTCTAGGACTAGAAGTTTGCAGAACTAGAAGTTTGAAATTAAGTGGTCTCTTCCTTGTCTGACAATCGAGTTTACATACTTGCTAGTTTGAATGTGTCCCTCTACAATGCATGCGGAAGCTCATCCTTACTATAGCACTAGAGGTAGGATGTTTGAGGAAGTAAGTCATCGGATGAGACACTCGTGGATAGATGAGTGACTCATCAAAGGGTTTGCCAAGTGTGTCTTAATGCGCAATTTGCCCTTTTGCTCTTTTGCCAAGTGAAAACATAGTGTTCTTCTCTTTGCCCTTTCATCCTTTGTGCCATGTAAAAACTCCCAGACTGACAGCTGTGAGGAATGAGCTTGCTGAGGTCTAATCATATACTCTCTGGACTTGAGAATTGTGAACAAATAACTTATGTTCTTTATGAATTACCCAGCCTTGATATGTAGTCATTGTAGGGCAAATGAACTGTAACATCATCCTCCATTAAAATTTTCATGCCTCTGAAATTAATGATAGTAACTTTTCAATTAGGTGCTTACTTCGATAATAGCAGCATTAATGGCAGTTTGTAAAGCCACAAATCCTCTTTTCCAGTATCTGGACAATAAACATGAAACATCACTATATGAATTCCAGCAATGAACTGTAAGCACAAGGAAAAGTATAAATATTAGTATGGGATAAAAACAGATTGGAAATGAGGAACAAAAACCTAAGAGAAAATGATTGAGAAGAGACTCCACTGGTCAGAACTGTTAACCTCATAGAGAAGATAGTCACGGTGGTGCACACATGTAATCCTAGTCTTCAGGATGCTGAAGTAGGAGAATAATAGATTTTTAGGCCCGCCTAAGCTATATGTCATGGCACTATCTCAAGCAAAGCAAACAAGCAAACAAACCAATAAGGTCATTTTGATGATGAAGCAGACACGTTAAGATGAAGGTTATATGGTTCGGAAGAAGCAGCTACTGTGATACACACTATGAGACTAGGGTAACAGCAATCCCTAGCTTCCCGAGACATGAAAAACAATGCTTTAGGGCTTCTATATTAAAGCTACACACACACACACACACTGTGATACACACTATGAGTCTAGGGTAACAGCAATCCCTAGCTTCCCGAGACATGAAAAACAATGCTTTAGGGCTTCTATATTAAAGCTACACACATACACACACACACACACACAAATCCCCAGTTCTGTGCCTAGAGACCTAAAGTGGGATATGTACATTTGTCCACAGATAACCTGGAATTAGTTTATCATAGTAAAATGCACATCCCCAGGTGGGAAATGGAGATGCTAATGAGATGCAATATTTGAAGACTTGTGACAAGCTGCTGCATAGACACATACTGACTAAGACAAAGGGCTAGAGCCCTTCCTGGGGAAGAAACAGAAAATGGGTTGGGAGCACACCACTTATATTCTGGAAATCTCAGGAACTTTCTTCCCAATATTTTCATGTGGTCTCTCCTGTGCTGTAGCATAAGAATAATCTGAATTTGAGTGTCTCTGGATAATCCTTTTTCTAGAAGTGACAAGATCCGAAGTTCTTTGATTATTCAATTTATAAAGACTATTGCCTTTATCCTAATCTCCTCACAAAATGAATTTATCCTAGAGGGGTTTCCTAGTCCTCTTATCTTCAGCATCTTATCTTGTTTGTATACTTTTTTTATACAAACCCACTCCTCCTGCCCCTGTCTAGAACAATTCTTACAAACAGGCTCCATGGTTTTCAGTCACTGCGTCCTTCAGGAACTCATTGGAGCATGTGTAGTCTGTACACACTGTGTGAATAGTGGTAAAGAACCATTTCTACATATTGCACCAATTTTACTTCCTTGAGTGTCTTTTAACCCACAAGCCTTCCTCCTTTTCAGCTGCCTCCACTATCATCTAATGGCCATCAAGTTTCATTACACTCTCCCTGAACAACTCGAGTTCTCTGGGCTGTGTCAGGAGTGCTCTCTTAATTGTGAACAACTTTCCACATGCTTGCTCTGATTAAAGTAGTTCAATGGCTGTGGTGTAGGTTTACAAGGTACCAGACAAAACCTAACTCTAATGTGACTGCAAAATCATTCTCCCCTCACATCCCATGGCCTTGCATGATCTTCGTCCAGTTCTTGATAAGATGCTCTCATATGCTTTTGTCCTACTAGGACACAGTATCTCTAGCTCTTCACATTTGCTGTTCTCTTGGTCTAAATTTAAAAGTTAGTTCTCTAATCCAGCATTCAATTAAGAATCCTGAGGCCAGATTACCACAGGTCCCTTCCCTTGCACTTGTCACTAATTATTCAATGCTTTTCAAGCCTCATCTGACATTGGAATCTAGTCATTCCCTTAGACCTGTGAGTTCAGCAGATGCATGCTGAAGTATGCTGCAATGCTGTGAAATTAACCTTTAAAATAAAAAAAAAAGTGAAGCAATAAAATATTAGTCTGTTCTCTCCAATGAAATTGCAAGTAGCTGTTGCCCAACCCTACCTGTTCCTTCTTGTCAAAAACATAAGGACTCACAATAGGATTTTATATAAATAGTCACCTAATAAATCTTCATTTAAAAATGGATTTCCATACATTAGATGTACTTCTAACTTGTAAGAGAAGGTGTCATTAAATACGATTCCAATAGCATGTGGAAGACCCTCCAGAAGCACTTCATTCAAGTCTTTTTTACTTGGTACTCCAATGATTCTTGTTCCTGTGAGGTATAAAGTAAAAAATAGGTATACTGGATTATACAGTGTTCCCATACAACAGAATGTGATATTAGACTCGGCCACATTTTTATAAACTTTTCCAATTAAACTAAAAATACTAAAAAGCAACCTAGAAAAATCTTATTTTACTGTTTCAAATGACAGAATCTATTTGTGCTTGAGAACTACATGTTTTAATAAGACAAGTTATAGATATGGAGGGGACCATCATGCCTGCTAGGTATAAGAGTGGTTACAACAAGGGAGACCCCAGGGAAGATGCTTAATTCTCACTCAGAAGGACAAACAAGATAGACATCAGAAGTAGGAGAAGACAAGGAGCAGGACAGGAGCCCTCCACAAAGGACTTCTGAAAGACTCTGCCCACCAGGGTATCAAAGGAGATACTGAGACTCATAGCCAAACTTTGGGCAAAGTGCAGAGTCCTTATGGAGGAAGAGGGAGATAGAAAGGAACTCCACAATGAGAACAACAGAGTCAGAAAACCTGGGCCCAAGGGGTCGTGCAGAGACTGATACTCCAACCAAGAACCACGCATGGGGAAGACCTAGACCCTCTCTGTTCAGAGGAAGCCCAATGGCTGCTCAGTTTCTAAATGGGTTCCCTACTAAGGGGAACAGGGACTGTCTCTGACATGAACTCAGTGGCTGGCTCTCTGATCACCTTCTCTTTGGGGGGAGCGGGGGTGCAGTCTTGCCAAGCCACAGAGAAAGATAATGCAGCCAGCCTTGATGAGACCTGATAAGCTAGGGTCAGATGGAAGGGGAGGAGGTCCTCCCCTATCAGGGGACTAGGGAAAGGGCATAAGGGGAAAAGAGGGAGCGGGATACTTGAATTTATTAAAGGGATGTTGAACTAGAATTTCAAACTCATATGCACATATTTTATTAAAATATGAATATAATAAGATATAAATAAAACATAAAAATAAGACTAATTCTTTCTTGTCTATAGAATATTTACCTTTCATTGTTGGAGCAAACAGTGTTTTATTCATTATCTGTTGGGTTATGTTAGAGACTGGTGTGTATACAACCTTTATAGACGATCCATTAAATTCATCTACCCTTCCAAGATCCTGAGAAGGAGCTTCGGGGAAATGAATATTTTCTTTGAAATATGAAAACAGGCCCATATACAGTCCTACAATAACTGGGATGGTCCATTCCTATAAAAAAAAATCAGGTTTGTTTTTTTTTTTTTTTAAGAGAGAAAATGATGAGCCAAGATTCATTTCTCTTCAAATTGGTCAACACCAAAGAACCTTGAAGACATGTTCCAGCCAAGGACCATGCATGAGAGGACCTAGACCCCTTGCTCAGATGTAGCCCATAAGCTATTCAGTCTCCATGTGGGTACCCTAGTAAGGGGAGCAGGGGCTGCCTCAGTGACTGGCTCTCTGATCACCTCCTTCTGAACTGTGCAGCCTTACCAGGCCACAGAGGAAGACAATGAAGCCAGTCCTAATGAGGCCTAATAGGCTAAGGGTCAGATAGTAGGGAAGGATGTCCTCCCTTATCAGTGGACTAGGGGAGAGGCATAGGGGGAGAAAAGGGAGGGAGGACTGTGAGGAGATGAGGGAGGGGCCTACAGCCAGGATACAATGTGAATAAATTGTAATTAATAATAAAAAAATAAAAATTTTTTAAAAACTTTAAAGACAAGTTCGTTTTTTTTCCATATAATTGGCTTTTTATTGCTGTTTACTCTTCAGAGAAAGAAAAACTCAGTGAAGGACAAATTCAAAGTTAGTACCCACAAGTATCTCTCTGATCTAAAGATTTACATTAAACCATGAAGGCCTCGTCTGGAAACCGAATGGGATACTTAACAGTGTGACAGTCTCGGTTGCTTGGAATGCCAATTCTAAACATAAGGCACAAAATATTCCAGACACTATTCATGATGGCAAGTCATCATTTTTCTTGCTAATTGTCATATTTCCATTATAAACTAAAAGAAATCAGTATAAACTGAATGTAGTAAATCACAAATAGCAATAATTTCTTCCTTCTCAATATGATGCTGGACAAATCATTTATGTTCTTGTCTTTGGAATTTCCTTCTAAATATTGACACTGTATGTTCATTTCTTTAAAGTGACCACACTAAGTTAATATAGTATAAGGTTTTGACTATAACATACTCTCAGATACAAGTGGGAATGGGTGGTTGAGCTATTTTGTGTGGAAAATGGACAGACGTGGTACATGCCACTTCCAGGCCTGGTTTGTAGACCCTTACCCAATCTACTATACTCTGATTTTATTCTTTTTCTTTTCCTTATGAGCAGGTTAGCAGAGGTTACCAGGATCTGAGGAGATGAAAAAGTCCCTAGATGAGGAAATCTAGGTACCTGGATGAATGGAAAGAATATTATTTCCAACTACTGACTTACTAAAAATAATAAAAACTGAACATTTTTTCATGTGTTAAGACACTGAAATTTCTACTATTCACCATTTCTCAACCCATCTGCTTAATACAAACCAACAAAGCTATCCTTTTGTAATCCTTGAAAATAATCGTTATGTAGAAAATCCAGTTTTGAATATAAAATAATACAAATAAAAATTTCTCAACTTATCCTTGCCAAACTTTACATTATGTCTTGGTTCCCAATGTAGAACATGTGATACTTTAACCTTTGCTACAGTTTACCATACAATTACATTTTTGTTTTATCACTTTTTAAAAAAATGTAATACTTTTAGTCTTTGTAATTCTATGGTATTGGTCATAGACTATTCTGAGTTTCCCAATCCAACAAATATAGCTAGAAGTACCTACCTCAAAATAAATACAGTCTGCTGATTAAAATGTAACATATTAAAGAATCAGACAAAAAAGAGAACACAAAGGAAAGGAGGGACTGTCTTCACATACCAGCAAGCTCTCTCTTTTCATTCTCCATTTCTTGAGTAGATTCTTGTACAAAAGTGCTCGGGTTTGCTGATACACACTCATCTTTTTCATACCCCTTTCACCTGCTCATTAAGTGAACAAACAGTAAGCAAACCAAAAAATGGAAGTATAATTGGAAAAACCTTGACTATATTTCTTATTCAAATATTTACTACACTTAAGAACTGTAATGAAATGTAAAATATTATTGCAAAAGCTTATGACTGAATTTTACCTTGAATATATTCATTTAAGCTCTATGGAGAGATGGGTGATGGTGAAGTTCTGGGGTGGTTGTTTTCACAATTTCACAATAAAACAGAACACTCCAATTGGGGGAACGTCATTAGGTCGCAGAATGTGTATAATTATCTTTTGAAATTGAATTCAGTGATGTGAATAAAGTAATCAGTTAGTTTCATTCCATCAACACTCATTCTTGTTCCTTGTGTTTTAGTAAAAAAAATCCCATAACTAATCAAATCAACAACAAAATTCTGATTGCTTAACTCACCCAAATAAAAACTTACATTCATCAAATACCATCCCAATGAAATATGTTTGTAATATTTACCATCAGATTAAATAAAATAAAATTTAACTGAATAACTTTTACCAGAAGAACTAAGAAAGCTTTAAAAAATAACCCAGGCTGAAAATTACTTGATTCTGACACACACGGAGAATAAGATTTCTCTCAATTTTGTGAATATGCATTTCCCTCAAAAACTCTGAAAGCAAAGTACAAAATAAGTTTTTAAAGAGAGAGAGAATAGGAGAAATTTGATGGAAAAGTATTTTTGCCCAGAAATTTTTCAAATAAACACATTTTTAAAACTTTTTGGGTTTTTATTTATAAAATTTCATCTTTCCTAAATTTACATAACAAAATTTTGTGTAATTTTCTCTTGGCTAGAATGGAAGCAAACTAGAGTCTATTGCTAGTATCTACAAAATAAAATCTGGTTGGGGACAAAATGAAAATTAGCTCTGAAGTCACTGTAAAATGTTCAAGTGTCTGAAAATAGATTGATCTTAGCACTATCCACCCATTTATTCGTCAGGGCACAAACAGCGCTAAGCTTTACTTACTGATGAGAAAGGCTCACGATCCCTGGAGGCATTCACACCGTTCTCCTTTTCTTCCTAGCTTACCAGTTAAAGCATTATCTCTGGTTCCTGATATATTTCTCAAGTAGGTGCCTACCCTCAGCAGCTGCTACTCAGACTAGTTTCTGAAAAGGGATGTGGTCAATCCAAGCTGTACATGATGAATTTGTTTTGTTTTGTGTTGTGTCCCCTTTTTTCCGTAAGCCGGTTATTCTCCTGGGAAAATACTGTCCTGTGATTGGTTGAGAATAAAACAAACCGGGTGTCTGTTCGTTCAGCCTTTCAACTCCAGGAAGAGTAATGCAAATAAGGAAAACTTGCTTAAGCCCTTCTGATGTGATGAGATCAAGATGGGAAGAGAGGACAAAAACAAGAGTAAAAATATTAACTAATAAAACTAAGTCTTTAAACTTGTGTGGGAAGTATTAAGTCATGTTTTCTCACTATGCATAGCTAAGCGCAGATGTCAGTTTTCAACTTGGCAAACTCATGCCAAGTAAAAACAATAGCTAAAGCTGATAGTTTCTTTTCTTTTTCTGTTTCTCTTTTAAAAGTAAACCAATCCACATTTCTCCCTTGAAGAAATTCTTACGTTAGACAGACGAAGAGTTCTTTTCAAGCGAATTTCTCCTACTCTATTCACAGTCATGTGGGATTTTATGAGTTATGTAGGCAAATAAAATAGATTTTATGTGACAAACGCACATAAAGGATTCTGATTTTTATACATTCATATGAGTATACCTGAAATCTATTCCATTCTCATTGCACAGTCTGTCTGAAAAGCACTGAAAACTTTTTGACCTGCCACCGCAAATGGCAAAACAGGAAAGCAAAGTCCAGGAGTTGGGAAATCTCAAATATTTGACATGGCTCCTCATCCACATGTGTTAATAATCATAAAGCAGAGAGAAGTTCCAGAGTATAGGGGACAGTTTTAGGATAATAACAATTTCAACCATGGTAGTTAAGTAGTTAATTCTTTTAAAAGTAAACAAAAGTGAAATATCACGTCTTTTACATTGAAAACTTTCAAAACAAACAAGTTAACAGGGATGTTCTAAAAGTTCCAGGACTGTGGAAAAAAAAAAAAAACTACAAACATTTTTAAAAAATTTAATAGCACAACAAATCTTTTGAAGTAATCTAAACTATAATTCAGATTTTCATTAATTGTATTGCTGTAGTTGTTTTTTAATAAAAATTAAAAGTTCTTTCTTAAAAGTTTTATATTATTCATTTAATCCCTAGACCTCTTTATTCTTATGTATTTATGCATTTGTGTGTTTATTTATTCACTTATTTATTTGTTTATTCTTCTCTCATATTTTGCATCCTGACCACAGTTTCTCCTCCCTCTACTCCTCCCAGTCGGTTCCCCACATCTCTCTTTATTATTCACACTCCTGGAACGCTACAAAGACGTAAGCCAGCTCACAGATTGAAACTATATCCTTCCTAGAAGAGAACATCATGAGCAAAAGCCCAATATACACTTGGAGGGGGGGGGAAACAGAGCAGAGAGACAGAGAGGAGAGGAATGAGATCACTAGTAAGCTAAGAACTAAAGTTAACAGACTCTGTAACATAGAGTACAGAATTTATACTTCAAATTTAAGAAACTATGTAAACTAGTTAAATTAGGAGAGGAAGAAAATAACCCATTAGAATGCATACAATTTAAAAATAGCAATAACACTTAATAGGTACACCTACAGCAGATTATGCCACCTAAAGAGAGCTCTTTAAGTTCTCCAAAAACTATTAAAAACCTTATTGTATAGTACAACCACTGAATCATGTTGTAGAACATTAGACTCCTTCAAGCAGAACCCATTATTTATCTTCCGTCTTTTTCACTTTTTCTTTTTTTCTGGAGGTGGAATTGTGTGTTTTTTTGTTTTTGTTTTTGTTTTTTTGTTTTTTTTTTTTTAATGCTGCTTTTTTGGGGTTCTTGTACCTCTAACTCCCTTCTCCATTCCAATCCCTTCCAATCCCACCCCAACACCAGGTATGAGAGAAAGAAAGTTAGAGGAGAAAGAGGGCATAGGTCTCTTTAGACTACTTCCTGCTGCTGATTAGGGTTGGCAGGTTCCTTGGGGAAAGTCCAGTCTTCTCGTATAAAGTATTGAAAATCTTATTGTATAGTCAGGATATCTCCAACTTCTTCTTGTCAAACTGCAACACATAACAACAGCAACCAGGAGCAGCAGGGGAAGGTGGGAAGTAACCTCTTCCTCCTCATTCCTCTTTCTCCTCCTCTACCTCTTTCTTCTCTTCCTCTTCTTCCTCCTTCTTCTCCAGAGTGGCCCCTGTCCTCTCTGGGCTCTGGCATTTGTTTCCTCTCCAGAGTCCCTAGAATTGAACTATCAACAGCTGGCAAATACCCCTTACAGTGCACAAAACAATCATAGTTAATGACTGTAGAGAAAGTGAAGTGGCCCCATATCCCACACCTCAGATTAAAACAAAAAACATATTCACATAGTTTAAAGAAATTAATATATTCACATATTTTAAAGAAACCATGATTCTCACTACAGGGGTTTGAGATAGATTTTCTCTGTGTAACCTTGGCTGTCCTGGAACTCGAGCTGTAGATCAGAACTAGCCTCAGACTCATTGAGATGCACATATCTCTGCCTCCCAAGTGCTGGGATTAAAGGTGTGTGAGGCCACTGCCTGGCTTCTTCCCTCTCTGTGTGTGTGTCTCTCTCTGTCTCTCTGTCTCTTTCTCTTGTGTGTCTCTGTCTCTCTCTCTCTTCGTGGTGGTCTGAATGAGAATGATCCCTATGGGACCATATTATTTCAATGCTTGGTCCCCAGTTAGCGAAACTGTTTAAGAAGGATTAGGAGGTATAACCTCATTGGAGTGGACATGGCATTGATGGCTCACTGGGGGTGGGCTTTGAGGTTTCAAAGGCCCATACCATGCCCAATCTCAATCTCTCTATGCTTGCTGTCTGCAGATCAGGACGTAAAGCTCTCAGGTACTCTTCTGGCATCTTGCAAATCTACTTCCCACTATGATAATGGACTAACCCTCTAAAACTGCAAGCAAGCCTCCAGTTAAGTGTTTTATTTTCATAATAGTTGTCTTGATCATGGTGTCTCCTCACAGCAATAAAGTGGTAACTAAGACAAAAGTTGGTGCCAGGGATTGGGTTTACTGTTATATGCCTGACCATGCTATTTGTTGAAGAAATATGGAAGATAGGGCTTTGTACTAGAGAAGCACTGGAATATTATAAGACTTTATAAGCTTTTCTAGTAGGAGATTGGAAGACTCTGAGCAGTGTGGACAGTGGTAGCCCAGCTCAAGGAGTTTCAGAGGGAAATAATGTTGGAAACTGTGCTTGTCATATTTTGCCAAATACTGTGGCTTCTTTCTGTCCTTGTCCAAAATCCAACCAGAGGCTAAATTGAAGAGTTTTCGGTTAAGTTCACTTGCAAAGGAGTTTTTAAGACAGCCTAGTATTGACTGTGCCGCATGGTTATTGGGGATCATACTCTTATGTAAATCTACAATGGAAAAGAGCATGTAGGGCAAAAAGAAATACAAAATGTACAGTTTGAGAAGATTTAATGTCAGGGTGAGTTCTTGAGCTCAGTGAAATGAAAAGTTTGAAGAAAAACATGATTTAAAATGGAAAAGAAACAACAACAACAACAAAAGAGAGGGTACCCTCAGAGAAAGTCTAATTACCACCCAGCTAAGCTTCCAAATATGAAAGGAAATTAAAGTTTGTGCAGCAAAGGAAAGAGCATCAAGCTAAAGCCTATGCAGATGCAAGTCTTGGAAGGAGCCAGGTTCCAATCCTAGGAGGCAACAGAACTTGGCAGTTTTGCCATGTGTCTATAGATTTCCATTTGAGAAGGATACAAGAAAGGTGTGGAATCTTTCTCTGCAGTTAAGAAAAGCAAGCGAGGCCAAGCATGTGGCTAAGAAGTTCCTTCATGGAGATTACTAAAACACCATCCCAGCCTCTAGTAACTACATTGTACATTCAGATCACCAGTTTTGTTTTGTTTTTGTTTTTGGTTTTTTTTTTTTTTTGTAGCAGCCATGTATGAGAAATAGCATATAGTATGTGTCTTCCTGTGTCTGACTGATTTTAGTTGACCTAATGTTCTCTAGTTCCATGTCATGTTTGACAAATGACAGTGTAATACAATAAAACATGGTGTATACACCACAGTCTCTATCCATTTAACCACTGAAAAGACACCTCGGCTGCATCCACATCTTGACTGCAATAGCTATCACTGCAATACATGTAGCATTGATGGTAGGATAACACTTCCTTTGGATACATAACCAGCAGTGGCATTGCTGGATCAGATGGTAGAACTTTTATATCCCCACTAACATTGCTTTCATTCTCTTTATTCCACAGCCTCATCTCTGCATTTGTATATTTTGCTTGTTTTTTTTCCCCTCAATACTCATTCTTTTTATAGTATAATGATTTTGCAGTGTGGTTTTGATTTCAATTTCCCTGACAGCTAAAAATATAAATTTGTTGGCCATCTGTATTTCTTTTTTTATAAAAATATGTATTCATTAGATTGACTTTTTTTTTCCTTTTTTTTTTTTTTTTTTTGATTCCTTGGAGTTTGTCTACTTTTGAAGTTCAGTATGTAATCTGGATATGGATCCTTTGGCCAGGTAAATACTATCTCCCATTCTCTAAATTGTCTCTTTCATTTTTAACCAATATTTTCTTTGCTATTAGAAACTCCTTTAAGGAATTGATATGTCTTACTAAAAAACAAAATTGTTTCCCAGATGAGGAAATGTGTTACTATGCTAACCATGAACTAAAGAAATAGAATGCAAAAGAGATAAATTGTTTGTGTGAACGTGTGTGTATGTGCACACACACGCACATGGGCAGAAAAGCAGTGGAATACCGTTTTTAAATTATCGATATAGATACGGGAAGAATCAGGTTACCAGGCACTTAACAAATGCACAGTCTTAATTACAGAAATGTGCAACTTGGATTATCATATCCCCTTTTCCTAGCTTCTCTCCATGGTAAGAGGTACCTTCCATCTAGTTGATCCTTATGTCAGACTTTGAATGAAATACTGTTATTAGTTGATATGCATTGGCTATTGTTTCTTTTTCAGTAGTCTATCTAAATAAATTTTTCTCCTTAGGCTTATGCCTTCTATCTGTGAGTATTTCTTAGTTTACTCATCTAAGCACTAGTTCTTTGTTCTCCCATTTGTCTTCTGCATGCACTCAGCTCCATCCTGATGACTCTCAAAGTATGCACCATCTTCATTCCTCTGGTGTCTCTCCTTACTTAAAAAATATTCTACATGAAGTATCTACTTATGTATGCTTCCTCTTTCATCAAATGCACTAATTCTCATACTGACATGAGTATCTCTTCCAAATAAACTTGCTAGCCGGGTGTAGTGATGCACAGCCTTAATTCCAGCACTCAGGAGGCTGAGGCTGTGGATCTCTGTGAGTTTGAGGTCACCGTGGTCTACATAGTGAGTTACAGAACAGCCATAGCAAGATCCTGTCTCAAAAAAAATAAAAAGAAAAAAAAAAGAAAAATGAAAGATACAAACTTCCTTTTTAAACTTCCTTGTTTCTATCAACATTGTGACCTTTTCAATTTCCTAATCTAGAAAATAATCTTTTTTAGACACAACCCCTTTTGTCATACTTCTTTCAATCTGTGAAAACCCACTGTATTTTGCAATCTCTCATTTGTTTTTCTTCCAGTATCTTCATCCAGTTCCTTCTGATGGCCTTTGAACCCTTGGCTAACATTTGGGTATGAAGACATGTTAGAGGAATAAAATGATCCTGATACTGATGTATCAGAGTGAGCTCATGAAAATCATTTCTGGGCAGAGTTTGAAAATAGGCACTGGAAACCCAGGGAAGAGGATCTGACAGGTAGGAATTATTAACTTGTGATGTCCTGTTGCATATCTTAGTATTCCTATAGGGAACATTAGGTTTATATCAAGTTCAGAGGACTACATGAACTATATAGTGAAATAATATCACTGTACATTGCTCATCACAAAGGAGGTATGCCATAACTCAGAACAGCGCATACCTGACAGCCTGAATCAAAATCCTAAGTGTTAAGACAAACCTGGAAGTGATACAGAAAAGAACCAAGGAATTAAGGTGCACACTTCACAATCTAGATAGATGGTAAAGTGTGCGATATGAAAGACAACAGGTAATATGAAGAGAAGCTTAAAATGGGCTTTTGAAGAAGGGCTTGTCCATTTGTATTTATATGACTAAATATGTCCAAAAGTCACAAGGGGGGGTAAATGAAAAAAAAATTGAATTTAGACACTTCACTACAGCATTGAGTGCAATTTGAAAAGCCTCAGATCCTCTTTGCTTCTGTGTTAAGTAACGCAAAAGCTAATGTCTAGCTCAATCGTCATCTTAAAAAAGGGGGGGGGGGGGCACAGATTGAGGGAAGAGCCAAACAATGACTGAGGGCCCAACTTGAGACCCAGGGGAGAGACCCAATCCCTGACACTATTAACAATACTCTGCTCTGCTGGCAGACAGGAGCATAGCATAACTGTCCTCTGAGAGGTTCCACCCAGCAGCAGATTGAAACAAATGCAGAAACCCACAACCAAACATTAGGAGTTCGGAGAGTCTTGTGGAAGAATTGGGACAAAGAGAGAGGGACTGGACTGGAAAAGTACAAGAACTCCACAAGAAGACCAACAGAGTCAACTAACAGAGGACCATGTGGGCTCACAGAGACTAAACTACCAACCAAAAAGCATGCATTAACAGGACCTAGACTCCCTACATATATGTGGCTGATGAGCAGCTCTGTCTTCATGAGGGTCCCCTAGCAAATAGAGCAGGGGCTATCTCTGACATGAACTCTGTTGCCTGTTTTCGGATCACTTTCCCCTAGCTGGGCTGCCTGGTTGGTTCAGCAGAAGAGGATGTGCCTAGTCCTGATGTGACTTAATGTCCAGGGCAGGTTGGTAGGAGGGTGTTTATATTTTCTGAGGAGGAGGAGGAAAAAGGGAAGTGGGGAGGGGAGACAGGGAGAAAATGAGTGAGGGGGCTGTGATAGAGATGTAAAGTGAATAAATAAAAAAATTTTTCAATAAAAATATGAAAATTTTTAAAAATAAAAAAATTCATCATTATGTGATGAAGTCAATTACAATTGCACTTTTAGGTTTAACTGTGAGATAAAGTACCAAATGTACGGGGAGTGGAACCAGCTCGAGAGAGAGAAGTATGCAAAGCTGGAAAGTTGGAGCCATCCAAGCCCTTTGACATCAGACAGGATCCCTGCTCAACAGTGACAGAATTTGGGATTTGCCTTGCTGGTCTCAGTCTTGTTTCAGCTCACTGTGCCCACATTCCTCCCTTTTGGGATAGTAGCACCATTTCATGACATTCCCTTCTGGAAGGATGCACTTTGCGTTTTGATTTTACAGGGGCTGACAATTATGCTGTTTTGAGTCTCAGAAGAGACTTGGACTTTAGAATTTTAAACTGTGTTGAGACTTTGAAAACCAGTGGGCACTTTGGAAGTTAAACTAAATGCCTTTTGCCTTGTGATGTGGCCATGAGCCTATGAGGGCCAGGGAATGTGAAATGTGGAGGTTTGCATGAGAATAGCCTCATAGTCTTAAAACTGAAATGTCGACAATAAAGAACTCCTGCTATAAACATGTTATAATATTCTTAGTTGGACTGATCTTTCAAAGTATAGTTTCTAAAGCAGTTTTCACCTACAGGTGTTCCGGATCTTCTGGAGATTCTATAGTAGCCTTTCCTCCTCCTCCTCCTCCTCCTCCTCCTCCTCCTCCTCCTCTTCTTCTCCTTCTTCTTCTTCCTCTCCCTCCTCCTCCTCTTCTTCTTCTTCTTCTTCTCCTTCTCCTTCTTCTTCTTCTGCCAGTTATCTTCTCTCTCACCTCTAATTCAAAGACCTAGGGCTATGTACTCATTACCATTTCCCTACCCTCTGGTGTTACTTTCTACTAACTTCTATGTTCTCAAAAATGACAATCATTTGTGTGGGCTCAGAGTCCTTTATTGCTCTCTCATATTCAAAAACTGTTAATACTGCTATGCATCTAATAAAATGCACTAACTATGGAAAAAACTATCCTGTGGGTATTTTTACACGATTATCTCAGTAAGTATCAGCTTATTGAACTGCCACCTTTTCCATTTCTGAATAAAACGTTTTTCTGATTGAGGTTGTGGAAAATAGTCCATCTATGTGGATCAGATGTAAAGATAGTATTGTCTTTTTTTTTGGGGGGGGGACAGAAAATTTTAATTTTTGAAGATCTCTGATGAAGGTTCCAAAACCCAAGCTTTTAATGCCAGTCAGAATGTTGGAATAATAAAAGGTTTATTCTCGAATTCTTCTACTTTAGTAAGAATGAACTTCCATTCTTAATTATAACAAATCACTAAAACTTCTTGCATACAAAACAGCCATTTGTGAAAGTGCATGTATTCTCTAGAATGTTCTTAGAAATGCTGGCTGTAGTTTTACATTAGTCTTAGCTTAAATTATGACGCATGATGCTGTCTGACCAACCCTTTTACATGATTTACTGCAGCTCTGTGACTGCCAAAGCAGGTAAGCTGCAAAGAAAGAAATTAAAAGCTCCAGAAGAAAAGGCAGGTCATAGTATTGTTAAAGAAGTTTTTTAAATTGTTTACAAAGTATACAACAAAGCTAAAAATAAAACTTTTGAACTACAACTTAGCTGGACTGATGAACTGACTAAAGAACAACATGCAATGGCTCCAAAAGATGAAAGGAGAAACAGAAAAAAATGCCAAGGATTCTTTGAGAGAAAATTATGAATAAGAAGGTAATATGTAGTATTTTACTTCAGCATCTATTGTTTCTGCTTCTATGACAGAATCAAATAACTAATACCATGGATTATATATACCCACTGACTGATCTTTATTAAATTTGACTTGCAAAAAAAGTTATGTGATAAATTCTTTATCAGTTCACTTATTAATGAGCATGTACAGTGGTTCCATGAATTGTATATTGTGAATATGACACATGTGCATATATTTTTAATTTTTTCCTCTCCATATTTTTTGAATTATTTATTCATTTTATATCCCACAAGTAGTCCCCTCCCTCCTCTCCTCCCAGCCCCAACCTCCCTTCCTCCGCTATTCTTCAGCAAAGGAGAGCCCCCTCATACCCACCCTCCCAAGTTCATCAAGTTGCATCAGGTCTAAGCTCTTTACCCTGAGGCCTAGCAAGGCAGACCCACCAGGGGGAAGTGATCAAAAAGCAGGCAATAGAGTTCATGTCAGAGACAGCCTTGGCTCCCCTTACTAGGGCACCCACATGAACCCTCAGCTGCCCATCTGCTACATCTGTGCAGTGGGCCTAGGTCCAATCTATGCATTGTCCTTGGTTGTTGCTTCAGGCTCCACAAGTCCCTCTGGAACCTGGATAACTGGCTTTGTTGGTCTTCCTGTAAATCTCCTGTTACCTCCAGGTCTATCCTTCCCTCTTTTCCACAAGACTCCCTACACTTTGCCCAATGTTTGGCTGTGAGTCTATGCATCTATTTCAATCCGCTGCTGGGCGGTGATTCTCAGAGGACAGCTACGTTAGGCTCTTGTTGGTGAGCTTACCAGAATATCGTTAATAGTGTCAGGGGTTGGTTCTCTCCCATGGGGTGGGTTTTTAGTTGGGCCAGGCATTGGTTGGGCATTCCCTCAATCTCTGCTCTATCTTTTACCTGCACAACTTGTACACAGGGTAAATTTTGGATCAAAATTTTTGTGTGGGGGTTGGTGTTCCCATCCCCCCCCCACCAGGAGTCCTGTCTAGCTAGAAGGTATCCTCTGCAGTATCCATGACCCCTGCTACTGGGAGTTTCAGCTTGAGTTACCTCCATAAGCCTACACTGTCCTAGATCTCCAGATTGTCACAGAGATGCCCTGCCCATGGTTTTCTTCTCTTTGTAGACCCTCTATCCTCTCACCCCCAACTCACCCCAGGTCTGGTGTCCACCCCCATTTCTCTGTTTTTACAGATTAATGTTCTCTGTTAATGAAATAGATCTTTTCATCTTGTAACTGAATGCACTGTAGATCTTCTAAGCATTTGCATGCTCTGCAATGTTGTTGGTTTATGATATGTAAACATGTTTTTGTTATAATCCCAAGTGGGGGATTTTATTGTCCACACCTGTAAATTGTCTCGTGGGGATCGTGGTTTTGCCAGCTGGAATTAGTTGAATCCTGACAACTTTGTAGGGTATAAATAGCCCAGAGGGGTTATTTATAGGCACAGTGGCTTGGAGGAGGACAGCTTGTACTAGCTGGTTACCTGAACTTCTGTTATTTCCTGACGACGGATATTGGTATTGCCCCCAAAAGAATCCTACAGTCCTACCCAGCAGGAAGAAGAGGGCTACGGGCACCTGGACCTGCTCTGAGGCCTTGTTGGTTTCCATCTTCACCTTCTTTAGCACAGTCAAGGCAGCCAGCTGTGCCCTACTGCCCAGGGCCTCTGCCTTCCTCTTGGCCTTTGGAACCTCAAGAAAGATGGCTGTGGAGCTGAGCACAGCAATGTTCGGGAAGGTGGCCCCTCACCCTTTAAGTCGGAAACCTCTAGAAGCCTGCGGCAGCAAGCCTCCTTTAACAAGGCCGCAGTCCCACGCTTGTCTTCCTCCTGCTGCTGCTGTTGCTGCTGCTCCTGTGACAGGTGGTGTCGCAACAGCACTTAAGTCCACATGCACCTGCCGCTGGCTCGCGTCCTTTAGCTCCTGCAGGTTGTCCAGCACCTCCGTCTCCAGCTTCGAGTCCTTTGTGTGGTTCTCTAGGACTTTTATGGGGTTGTTCAGCCCTTCATACTCAACGCTCCTTCCGCACCTGCTTCTCCTCCTCCAGAAGCTTCTCAGACTGGATGTTGCGTTTAGCCCTGTGCTATTCCACGGTGGAGTCCATATTGTCTGGGTCTATCTTGAAGGTGATCTCGGCCAAGCAGTGCATGCACTTGATGTAGAACCGGAAGATGGGCAGGCCCAGATATGCCTTGTGCTGGACCGTTTCCTTGAGCGCATTGAACAACCCATTGTAGATGCATTCTCTACATATCTTGCACCTCATGTTGAAGGGGGCATCAGCCGCACCACATACTGCTGATCCTTAGGTAGCTTGAGTTTCAAGATCATCAACGGGTCAAAGTCAGGTGGGTAGTATGTGTTTAAAGCTTTCCATTATGACACCTTCACTGCTTGTTCTCGAACAAGCAAACGAGCAGTTCTCTTTGGTTCTCTTGGTGTTTCTCAGATCAGGCACAGCACTGGCATCACTTCTGAAGCCAGGCAGATGGCAGACAGGTTGAAGGCCTGTGGGAGAGAGCTGAGGACCCCAAAAGCATTCCCGCGGGTGGGCATGTAAAGGATTGCAGGGAGATGGAGGATGACTCGGGGAAACAGGGTCAGGCATCGAGCACATGGATTCAGGAAGTCCTGCCTCTTCCTACCTCCTTCCCCGAACCGTACTACTAGGAACAGAGACTTTTGGGTTTCAGGGCATTCCAAGTTTTCTTTGGCTATTTGTGGGGTTTTCATGTTTCCAAATAGAATTGTATTTACTAACTCTATGGAGATTTTCACTAAAATTTTGATGGAACTCCATTAACTGATTTTAGTACTACAAGTCATTCACATACTATTAATTCTACCAACCTATGAACATGGGATCTTTCCAGTTCCTAGTATCTTCTACAATTAAGTTTTTATGCTTTAGAGGGCTTTGCAGCCAGTCCTGAAGATACCTGATAAAACAGGATCAGATGAATGGGGAGGAGGTCCCCCCTATCAGTGGACTTGGAAAGGGGCAGGGAGGAGATGAGGGAGGGAGGGAGGGACTGGGAGGGAATGAGGGATCGGGACACGGCTGGGATACAGAGTTAATAAAATGTAACTGATAAAAAAAAAAGTTTTTATGCTTTAAATTTTAGAGGTTTTTCTTCTTCCTTGGTTTGGTTTATTCCTAAAGGTATTTCATCTTTGAGGCTATTGTGTGAGTGGTTTTCTGATTTCTTATTCAAAATGTTGATTCTGGCATATAGGAAAGCCATTTATTTTTACATGTTGATTCTGTATCTTATTTTTTCTAAAAGTATCATACTCAATAGTTCCTGGTGGGCTTTTTAGGGCCTTTCATATTGGGTTAACCTGAATTCTTATCTATTGCTGGCTTCATTTAGTGAATTCTTCTATTTTATGAAACAGCTTAGGCAATGTTTGTTGGTTTTTTAAAAGTCTGGTATAATATGGCGATAAATCTTTCCCTGGGCCTTCCTTTGATGAGAACTCTATTGCTTCTTCAGTCTTGCCGACCACTGAATATCTGTTCAAGTAATTTGTATCTTGATTTAATTATGGTAAGTTACTATAAAATTATACTTATTCCAGATTTTCCAATTTATGGGAGCATAGTGTTAGCTAATATGCAGTCTGCTTCTGAGTCATCATGTGTTGCCTGCCAGGTGTGGCAAATGTGTCTGGCAGAGGTGGTGCACCTGCACCTGAACGGGAACAAGCTATAAAAGGAACAACTCCATTTGCTGGTCTCAGTGCATTTAGGCACCTCTGTATACTACACCAAAATGGAGGAGTCTAAAGGAAAACAGTGATCTATCTGCTGGACCAGGGAAATTTTTCTTAGTCCCACCTGGCAGCAAACTGCACTTGGCAGGAAGCAAGCTCTAGAAGCTGGTCTGTTCTGCAGGGGCTCCCTGCTGTTCTCTCCAGTTATTCTGAAATGAGGACTCAGGCCTGTATCAGAGCAGGACGGACTACCATGCTTTCCATAGTTTGACTTCACGATTAAACTCACCTTGTTGATGCCTGACTGTTCCCTGCTCCATGACTACCTCTTGTGGCCTCTGCCTATTTGGGCAATGAAGCAGGCTGTCTTCAGACTCCTGGAATTGCAGTTGCTCTATTCTCGGGTCACCAAAGTGTCTCAGTCTCAAACAATAGACACACTTTCAAGATGGCACCTTGCTATAACACCGGAAGATTTAAGTAGCAGCACAGTGAATTTCTTTTCCAATGCTGGGCTACCATGGAGGACTCACTGAAATGCTGTATCATCTCACTGGGCTTACAAGTTAGAAAAACTGTGAGCTCCCTCGTTTGCCACCTCAGGTGAGGTGCCGAGCTTTCCTTCCTGTGGCTATGGCTGTGCTACCCACACCCCTCCTCATTTCCCTGCAGCTGAGGCTAAAAAGTTGTTTCCTCTTTCCCCACTACATGACCTGTTTATCAATAGCCAAGAGAGCTTCATGATTCCCTGTGTTCTTTCTCTGTATCTTTGGAATGAAGACTGTTTTGATACCCAGCTCTTTCTTTCTGAGACTCACACTAAGAAAGCTTCTAAACTGCCACCTTCCTGTCCCGTCCCCAGCGTGTAACTTTAATAAAGTCAATTGTCTTCTAATGGTGAGAAATTAATTTTCAAATATTCCAAGAAAATGGTACTGTAATATCAATGGTCTATTATACTATCAGAATTACCAGCTAAATCCCTAAATGACTCTGTAAGAGAAACATTAAACCTATTTCAAATACGTAACTAATATTGGCTTTCCTGTTGAAAATAAAGAGTTGAGATACAAAAACTAATTGGAGGCTATAGTGATGCCTCTACTAACAAAGATAATAGCCTAGCAACCCCTTTTTAAAGGTTTCTTTTCCCAGCTTCCCCTTCCTCTCCCAATTCAAGTTAGCAATAAAATTTGCTCTTGAAATAACAAATGATAAGACCCCCTGATCATGGAGCTGGAGAACTGGCTCAAAGGTTAAGAGTGCATTCTGCTCTTCCATAGGACCAGAGCTTGGTTCCCAGCATCCACATGGAAACTCGGCCTGTCTGTTTATAATTTCAGTTCTGGGGATTCTGACATCTTCTGGCCTCTGCTGGCAACTATATGCATGTGGTGCACAGACATACATACTGGCAAAACACTTAAACATATAAAATAAAATAAAAATCTCAAAAAAAAAAATACAATCCTGTACAACAACAGATCATCTGGAAGTATCTCCATCCCTGATATCAAGCTGTACTACAGAGCAATAGCAATAAAAACTGCATGGTACTGGCATAGAAACAGAATGATGAATCAATGGAATCGAAGAGAAGATCCAGAAACAAACCCATACACCTATAGATACTTGATTTTTTTTACAAAAAAAGCAAAAACCATACAACTGAAAAAAACAGCATCTTCAACAAATGGTGCTGATCTAACTGGATTGTCTACTTATAGAAAAATGCAAATAAATCCACTTATCACCCTGCACAAAGTTAAAGTCCAAGTAGATCAAAGACTTCAACATAAAACCAGAAACACTAAATCTGTTAGAAGAAAAAGTGGGGAAGAGCCTTGAAGTCATTGGCACAGGAGACAACTTCCTGAACAGAACACCAACAGCACAGGTTCTAAGAGCAACAGTCAATAAATGGGAACTCATGAAACTGAAAAGCTTCTATAAAGCAAAGGACACACTCATCAGAACAAAAAGACAGCCTACAAATTCGGAAAGGATCTTCACCAACCCTATATCTGAAAGAGAGCTAATATCCAGAATATATAAAGAACTCAAGAAGTTAAAAAGCAACAAATCATGTAATCCAATTAAAAAATGGGGTACAGAGCTAAACAGAGAACTCTCAACATAGGAATATCAAATGGCAGAGAAACGCTTAAAGAAATGCTCAACATCCTCAGGGAGATGCAAATCAAAACAACCTTGAAGTTTCACCTTAAACCCATCAGAATGGCTAAGATCAAAAACTCAAGAGACAGCACATGCTAGAGAAGATGTGGAGAAAAAGGAACCCTCCTCCTCCATTGCTGGTGGAAATGTAAACTTGTACAAGCACTTTGGAAATCAATCTGGTCCTTTCTCAGACAATTAGGAATAGTGCTACATCAAGATCCAGCTATACCACTCCTAGGCATATATCCAAAATATGCTTAAGTACACAACAAGGACATTCGCTCAACCATGTTTATAGCAGCTTCATTCGTAATAGTTAGAATCTGGAAACAACCCAGATGCCCCTCAACTGAGGAATGGATACAAAAATTGTGGTACGTTTACACAATGGAATACTACTCAGCAATTAAAAACAAGGAAATCATGAAATTTGCAGGCAAATGGTGAGACCTTGAAAAGATCATCCTGAGTGAGGTATCCCAGAAGCAGAAAGACATACATGGTATATACTCATTTATACGTGGATATTAAACATATAATATAGGATAAACATACCAAAATCTGTACACCTAAAGCAGCTAAGCAAGGAATACCCAGGGCAAGAAGCTCAATCCTCACTCAGAAAGGTAAACGGGACAGACATCGGAAGAGGGAGTAAACAGGGAACAGGACAGGACCCTACCACAGAGGGCCTCTGAAAGAATCTACCCAGCAGTATATCAAAGAGACTCATAGCCAAACTTTGGGCAGAGTGCAGGAAATCTTATGAAAGGAGGAGCTAGAAATACCTGGAGGGGACTGGCGCTGCACAAGGAGAGCAACAGAACCAAGAAATCTGGGCACAGGGTTTTTTTTTTTCTGAGACTGATACTTCAACCTAGAACCATACATGGAGATAACCTAGAACCCCTGCACCGACGTAGCCCGTGGCAGCTCAGTCCCCAAGTGGGTACCCTAGTAAGGGAAACAGGAACTGTCTCTGATGTGAACTTAGTGGCTGACTCTTTGATCACCTCCTCTTGATGGGGGAGCAGCCTTATCAGGCCATAGAGGAAGACAATGCAGCCAGTCCTGATGAGACCTGATAGGCTAGGGTCAGAGGGAAGGGGAGGAGGACCTCCCCTAACAGTGGACTTGAGGAGGGTTATGGGAGGAGATGAGGGAGGGAATGAGAGAGGGGCCTACAGCTGGGCTACAAAGTGAATAAACTGTAATTAACAAAAAAATTTAAAAAATGAAAAATAAACAAAAAAATAAAATAAAATCCCTGAAGACTAGATGAAATTTTCCAGATTTTGAGACTCCTTAAAGGGATCAGAGGAGGAATTGGAAACGACTGATTTAATCCTTGCCTTGGGCCTACAAAAACCATCATAATTATATCTGTAATGGCTTCTCTGCTTTCAGGTTGACAACTCACTTCACATTTCTTGCCCTTTGTGTTATCTCTTGAATTCTGTCACCATTTCCCAAATAGACAAGCATTTATGTAACCACTGAGCTCAGCAGAGTTCAGCCTCTGGTCACCAAGAATGCCTTGCTGGCTGTGCCTCTGCTCTGGAAGCATGACCCCACTGCCTTCCTGGAATAGGAAAGTGCCCTTCAGCCCAGTTCCCTGCTACCATCTAGTGGTCAAAGGACTTATCAATTTCTCTACTTTGCTTCTTCCACTGGAGCTTGGACAATATAAACTGGACTTGTTCATTTTCACCCTCTTCTTTTTCAGGGGAGGGAGGTCATATGGGGGGGGGCAAACCTGGAAGGGCTGGAAAGTGAGTGTTATCAGGGCACATGATGTGAAACTCCCAAATAACCACTAAAAATATGTTGAAAAAAAAAAGCTGGAGCTTCTTCCATCTAACTGGATTAATGCCTTCTGGCTAGTGAGGTATTTTTTAATATGCAAACTTTAATTGCAATGTTAGAATAAAACACCTCTAAATAAATAACTTTGGAATTGTTACATTTCTAATGAGAGTCATTCTCCCCAACACAGAGCTGTACCAGCCTGGTCTGGTGCTTTGTATTTGATTGTTAATCATTTTCTAAGTCTTTTATGAGTGGACACTCAGGTACCCCGTTTGTAATCCTTGCCTCCAAAATTATCCCTGATTAGCTGAATTAATGCCTACACAACTGGGCAGGACAGAATTGAAGTAGGTGTGACAGTTTCATGGGCTTTGAGGAAAGAGGATGGTGGGAAGGGGAGACAGATACAAGAGAAGATGGAAGCAGAACTGGTGGGTTAGCATGAAAAGAACCAAGTGGGCCAGGAGTGAATGGCATGGAGAGGAGTGGCCCAGATGGAAAACATGTACAAGTGTTTATGGGGATACGGGAAGGGAAGTAGCCTAGATAGGAATGATTAAGCCAAAGACTTGGAATGTGGAGCGGGGATTAATCTCTACCCAGCACCAGGTAAAATAAGGCTTATCTAAAATCTATCAGGCATCTATGTCTTTTATTGTTCGATACGGGATTAAATAAAACCACTGTAATAATTATAAGCATTAATAAACATTATTAGCCATTTTTTATTTTCTTCAACACAGAGCTCTACATTTAAATTATAAATTGCTAACTCTAAGTTCTTTTGACTTTCAATTAGACAAAATGACCAAAATATGTCCATTGGCTCACTAAGCAACAAAATCCTGTTTTGTTTTTTCTCAGTTGTGTACTGTTTAGGTTTTGTAGTTTTTAAAGTAAAGTCTATGGGGACCAAGCTAAGATTCTGGGTTTTCTTCTTGAAGGAACAATTGCATACTTACATCCGTAACAATTTTTGAGGCGTTAAACTTCCAACTATAGCTAATATCTACATACACATGTGAACATACTGTCTTTGTAAGCAATTTATGTTCATTTCATTCACCAACTCTTAATATCATCCACAATAAATATTTACAAACCGATTATCTTATTACAATTTTCTCATCACTACTGTATTCCTTCCTGCTTGAAATCTAACAACCTACTTTGTTCTCCACAATTATAGTATGTCTATAAAATCAAGCCCAGTTTATAAAACTTGAGAAACAATTTTGGACTCATTCAGTTACAAGTGTGATTTCATATACATTAATGTATAGGTACTTAAATATAATCAGTAGAAACAAATATCAAGCTTATATTTATTATTGTTAAACAGTAACAATCAAGTTGGGTGTGACTTGATGGTAGAGCACTTGCCTGTCATGCATGAAGCCCCAGGTTCATGTTCTTGATGAAGATTCCTTAAAGAAAGTACTACTCAACAAGCAATGAGAATCAGTACTCAATACATTTCCCCACTATTGTATGTCAAAGATATTTTAATAACTAATAACTGGTACAATGTCCTAAAACAATAATGCATCATTCTGTTAGTAAAATACCTTCATGGTTTAGAACATTTAAACTAACTGAAAGCAGCAGGTGCACAGCTCATTAACAGATAGTGTGTTTGCAATACACAAGCTCCTGGCTCAATCCCAAGTACACACAAAAAAAGAATTTAGCATAGCATATCTCATAAATGGATAAAATTATTATATACTAATTTTAAAACAGCAAGGTAAACTTGCAGCTTCAGTTAGGAGGCTTTTTCAGATACCTTTTAAGTTCAGACGGTGAAAAAGTGAGAATACAGTTTGGAAAGCTCTATCACGAGGTTAGATGAACTATAAAAGTAAAATTATGTATTGTCTTAGTTTAGCAGAAAACACTCGGTTGCAAAAACTGGAAACCTACAATGGATTAAGTCTGAACTACAGGATGAAAAAAATCAAAACCTGTACTTTAAGAAAGGGCTGTCTTAGCAGCTGAACCCAGGCTCTGTGCCTGTGACTGCTCACTTGAACACATGGCCTTTCTTCCGCTCCAATCATAATAGACAACTGCGCTTAAACCTTGACTGTCAGGCTTTAGGGATTTACTGACCATGGAAATATGCCTCTCGGTGTGTCTACATAGGCACAGGGGTCTACATTTGTGTAATTATGTTAGCACATGTAGTTGTACATGTAGTCTAGTTTTAAGATGTTTCGATTCTGCAGAACTCGACTAGCTTAACTGTTTTTGTTTTTAAAGCCCTTGATTTGTTAAGTTGTTTAAGTGCTTAGGAAAAATTTATCCATTAAATTCAAAATATTGCCTAAGTGAAAGAATCAAATTTATTTTAAAAATATAAGGAAACAGGTATTTATTCAGTATAAATGAATGATTGGTGTTTGTATGAAATACCTTTAACATAAAAATAAACACAACCTAAGTTTAATTAAATCACAATCCTCATCAACATTTTCTTATCCGTTATTTTATGCAGGTCCTTAAGAGATATTACTATTTGAGTTATATATTGTTGCTTCCATTTTTAGTTTAAGTCACTCATCTAATTATAAACACTAAATAACAAAGAATCCACCTTGCTATACAAAATAAAATTTGTCTTAGACTTTTAGCTCTTAAAGTTTATTATTAATAATATAAGCACATTCATTTTTCTTAAAGGGTAGTATTGAGAATTTTTACATACAACACATTATGAATAGAAAATAAGTAAATTTTTACCTTATAAGAATAGCTGATACAAAAATAATTCACCTGAGAATAAATTCTTTCATTTTATGTTATATGCTATTTCAAGGGAAAAGATGAAAAGTCAATGTTAACAATATTAAAAATACATTAAGAAAAAGCATTTACTATTAAAAAAATTAATGCCTACTTATATGCGACATGAAAATATGATTGCATTTTAACAAATGCAAAAAGCACAATCAGAATGAGATACTGAGTGACCAAAAAAGACACATGAAAACAACACTTCCCCTAGTAAAATTAATTGTGCTATTAATTGTCCTATAAGATATTTTTAGTACTAGTAGCAAAGCATTTCCATACCATAACTAGTTACTTAAGTATCTATCCTTCTTTTAATAGCATGTGAGATCTTACACAGCCAAAACCAGCTCCTCCTCCTACGCACAAAGCCCATTCTGGAAACACAGTCACTGGAGGGTGTGCTGAATGAAAGTACTGAAAAAGATTTTAATGGTGAAACCAAAACTGACTAAGAATAGTTTTTACCAAAATATATAAAAAATAATTTTTGGAACAACAAAAATCAAAAACATTGTTTTTACTAAAAATAAAGTGGAAGGGGGAGGGGGAAAAGAACCGCACAAAGTAAAACACTAAGGATGCTTTTCATTGCCACCAAACGACTGGCTTCTCTGTGCTGAGGACAACACTGCCTTCATAGGCAGTCACTAGAGCTTTACCTTTATTCTATTTTTCAGTATTTGGCCACAGATGGAAAATGTAAGGCAGGAAGGTGATGTTGCTGTTTATTTTCATCTTTTGCCTAACAAATATACTTATGTATTTACTTGTATTGATATGAAACTAAGTTTTAATAGCAATAATTTAAGATATTTTAAAATATGCATATGTGCAAACCAAGCTTTATACTATAATATGATAAATTTCTATTTGTCTTTCTGTCTTCTTTTTGCCCTATCCTTGTTTTAAGAATAGTTTAAATCATGTTACTATTTTTAAAGGGGAATAGGAGATTCCAACCGAAAAACTTGGTTCATGACCAAAATATAGGTACTGGGTATGTGCAACCTAAAAGCTATATTCAAATGTCTTATCTAAAATGTTTACAAAACTTTGTTTTATACAGAAAAATAATATAACTGGATTAACACAACAGATGATTAGATAATGTAATCTCAACTTTTACTCCCTAAGAAAAAGTATACCTTATATTGATCACACATTCAGAAATGTTAATAGACAGTGACCAAATTCTTATGAAAAAGCAGGTGATAATGGTGTATGTTCACGATCTCTCTGAAACAACCATTCTGTCTTAGAATGGTCAAATGCTTTTAAAAAAACAAATGAAACCTACTTTTTTCAGTAACTGTCCTAGTAAACTATAAATACAGAACTTAGCTGAGGGGAACACAAAATCTAGGCAGACTTGTAGAATTGTTTGTTTAGATTAGAGTAGCTCTGAGATATGAGACTACACAAATACCTTTAGGAATGTGGACGGAAAGTATCAAAGCAATAGAGGAAATTGTCAGCCATATACCACTTTGTACTGAGAAAGGAACAACTAAATTCACTACTACGCCTAAAATCACCAATGGTTCATTACCCAACAGGACTAAAAGTTCATTAAGTAATTAATAACTTCATTGAAAGTTTTAGTATTTAAAGAAGTTGGTAGCAAGCCTTTCTGTTCTATCTCTCCAATGCAAAAGTCACACCACAACATACATGTTTTTGCAAAGCTAACTTTATACAACAGATTGAAATATAATATCTATCAACTATAATATGTTAGTATACCTTTTCATGAGTCATATAATGAAATATTTCTAAGATTATATTATCATATCATGTTCCGACTAAATAAGAATGAAACTCTTAATTTTTATTTCTTAATTTAATCCCTGAAAGAGTTACTATATTCTACCATGTTCTGAGGTGATTAAGGTGACCTTTTAAAGAAATATATATGTTGACCTACTTAAAACATAAAATATTATCCAATACATTTCTTGTCTAAGAATAAAATTAAGGGTGCCCTTTGTGAGAAAGGCAACAATGTCTTGGTTTTTTTTTGTTTGAATCATCATTTGGAGAAAGGTATATATGAATTCTCCAGCCTCGACAGACATCTGTCATTGTAGTTTTAGAAAATCAGACTATTACATAGCAAGACTCTAGTCATAGTCTTTCTGTGAATTACAATCACCAAAACACATGTGAATTTTAATGTAGGAAAAAGAAATGTAACTTAAAACATCTAATTACCTAGATGTTTTAAAATCACTTACTAGATGGACTAAGGCTTTGCTTTATTTACTAGGATAATGACTGCCACCTAGTGGATGTCACTTCTCAGCCTCTGCATTTTACAGATGACAGCTTCCACTAAGAGTTTCTTTTACAAACTCTAAAGAAAAGCCAAAGTTTCCTCATTGCTTTATGTCTATCGTCCTTTTAATTAGCACTGGGAAATTACATAATTATGTAAGACAGTATAAACTTAAATATTATTTAGAATTCTTTCATTATTTCTTTAAATCATAAGTTGAAAAACATTGTTTTGTGAAAAGTGAAAAAGATGGCATGTAGACTACATTCAATATACTTCAGCTATAAGCATGCAGACTGACAATTGGACACAAATTTATTTAAAGGAAAGCCAAACAAACAACCATAGTATATAAATTAAGAAGTAAAGAAATTCCCAAGTGCTTTCATGTCTCAATTACTATTCAAGTAATAACATTTTAAATCAAAGTTAAAATAAAAAGAATAAATAAGTTCTGTGTCAGTAAGCAGAGTAACCAGAAACATTCAAAATACTACTCTGTCTTCCTGTGTTCTTTCCCACCAAAGCGTGCTGTTTAAAGTCCCACAACTATTGTCTTCTTCCTCTTGTTCTTTGGTAAGTTCTACAAAAACCTAGATAAAAGAGAAAGAAAAAAAAATATAAACTATGCTATAGTCAAAGAACTTTTAACTAAATCAGATATGATATAATGCCATAACTAACATATTAACAAGAGCTTTAATGATATTGATAATATTCAAAAAGAACAAGCCATGTCCATTAGCTACAGAGACAAACACATTTAAAGGGTTAATAAAAGTTCTGATTAATATCAAGTAGTGCTGTCTTAATTTACAATTGTTTAAATAATTTCAAGTATTCTAATATAAAATATATGAGTCTTTTCATTATTTACCAATATGAATAAAAAGATATTCAAAATTAACAAAATAAATCTTACTTGGATTAATTATTCAATAATGTATATATACTTCAAACCATCACACTGTACTCAATAAATGTAAATAATATGACTTTTCAGTTAAAGATGAGTTCAATCACCAAGCCCCACAGGGTTGAGAACTGATGCCCACAAGTTATCCTCTGGCCCCCACAGAAATGTTGTGGCACTTGTACACCCACACATGAAATAAATAAGTAAATGTTTTTTATTATATAGTTTTAATATAATATACAATATATTGTACAATATAGACCTAAGCAATTGCTATTAGAAACACTTAACTATATAGTAATCATTTCTAATTTAACTTTACAGTACCTGTTCCAGTGTTGCTTGAGAAAAGCTGTATTCTTCAATGGCAAAGGTGTGTTTTGCTATTAAACATAAAAAGAGCATCATACTTAGCAATATTTTAAGGAATGAAGTGGCAATAATTCTAAGGTGTCTACTCTGTGCATCCAAACCTCAAGTGGCCCAGACATGCTACTCCCCTCAGCCTTACTTTTCTCTCCACCTTGCCCACTACTCGTCCTCTGTAAACAATTAGCATTAAGTGTTATCTGACCAACTTCATTTTCTTTTCTTTTTATTAACAAACGACTTTATTTTAACTGATAGTACAAAACTGTGTGTATAATATAATCTATATAGGTATATGTGCACAAATACCATGCACACACATGTACATACAAGTTTGCTCACCAGGTTCCAACTATTTTATCCTAAATAAAAAAGAAACTTTTGTTTTCTTGAAAGTTGACTGTACATAAAGCTGCCAGACAATGTGAAAAACAAGAGGACACTGTGAAAAGAATCTCCAGGCATCTGCCTGTAAATGGCCTTGGCAGGACCCACTGGGCAAGACCAGCGCTGGAGCAGTGTTGCTACTTAACAGTTGACACCCCAAGATGCCAGAAACCAAGCGTCAACACAGAGTATGACCTCATTGATTCTCAGAAACATCACCTCAGAACAAGATATGTGAGTTTGAGAAGGAGCAGAGAGAAAAGGTGGGTCCCACAGAGCAGAGATGACAGACTGTGTTCTACGCTACCCCTCCTTTCCTCCTGCATCTTCTTCCTCGTTTGTTTGTTGTTTGTTTGTTTGTTTTGTTTTGTTTTGTTTTTCTTGTGGTGTCAGATTTCTTTCTCCCATTCTCCAAACTCTACTATGGCCTGTTCTTGACTCTTAAATTTATTTCTTAACATTGGTCATTATAAGCTTTTCAATATTCACTTCAAATCCCTTTGCATTTCAATCCAATACCAAATTCCCTTAGCATATTTATTCTTTTAATCATGAAATTACACCAAAAAGGTAAAAATTTTTACAATTAATAATTAACTCTACAGCTATGGAGATGCATAAATCTTGCCTTATTCAGAATCCACGTAACAAAAGATAAAAATTCTATATGTTACAAATTTTTAAGTTTTTTTGTGAATTATATACATGAGGACTAAACTTCCATTATTCTACCCCTCTCTCTCCCCTCAAGTCCTCCTGTGTCTCCCAAATTTCCTCGCAAAGTCTTCTTTTTAATTGTTACTGATATATGTATGCAAAAATATATACAGTTACATTTATCTTCAAACAAAAGATTATATTTGCTATAACTGGAACAATAACCTACTTCCCAGTCCTAAACTTTCTGATTAAAATACTTTCATTATTTAAAACCTATTTTGCAATACTCTCAAATGCTACTTGCCTTCTTCCAACTTGGCAAAGGATTGTGAGAGTGACTGAACATCTTCTTTAGGAATTTTATAAGCCAAAATAGAAGAAAAGCTGAAAAACAAAGATAAAATAAAAGAGAACACAAAGCTTAACTACTGTTTGTTTGAAACCTAAAGCTTAAAACTTTTTAAGTTCAAATTTAAATTTCAATAATATACTTTGATATTCATTTTCCTAAAAATGTGTACAAAATGACATGATAATACCACGTAGTTTTAACCCTGAAATAGATACAAGTATCTATTCTGACAGCACAGTCCTGTACTGGTGACAACACAGCACTTCAAAGTAAGATAGTCAAAGACACAGACAGAAAACATAACTGAAAAAAATAACCTTGTATGATTTTTACACCATTAAAAGTATTAAATATATTTAAAAAGTTGTTACCTCTCTTGGCGGCTTGCATTTGGAAAAATATATTGAATTTCTCTTTGAAGGCGGTCTATTTCCAGGTTTTCCATCCAATCCTTTAATTTAATTTCCAAAAAGTAGCCTTTGCCGAACTTACTCTTTAGATGTTGTACTGTTCCAATACATCTGAAGTAATTTTTAAAAGAATGAGCTAAAATGGCTTGACAGTTTCAATGAATGATTTCTTGCTTATATCTCTACTGAATTTTTCTTAATAAAATGACTCTGGGAATTGTTTACATCCATAAAAAGTTACAAACATCATGAGGCATGCTCATACACTCTATCTAGTTTCATTTTCCCTAATATTTTCTTCTTCTATTCTTATGCCAAATTTGTCAAAATCAAGTAACCTACATTATACATGTCTAGCCAAAATTAGGCCTGGGTTTGATTTTGCTAGTTTTCCATTAGTGTCTTTCTTGTTCTGTGATTCTATTCCATGTTGCAATGTGTCGTTAGTCGTTATGTCTCTATAATTTCCAAAGTTAATGACATATCTTACTCATTCCTTCTTTTTATGACTTGTATGATTTTAAGAAATACTGATCAGATGTTTTGTGGGAATGTCCTTCAATTAGTATTTATTTTGCTCATGTTAAATTAGGGTTATGGGTTTGGGACAGAAAACCACATGTGAAGCATGCTTCTCATTACCATATCATATTCAGGGATGTGCAAGCCCTGCTAAGTTAAGGTAGCTGTAAGCTTTTCAACTGTGAACCTGTTTTTTTCTTTTTCTTACTCAATTTTCCAGGAGAAACTAGTTATATCCAACATAAACCTGGGGTCAAGAAAGGGTAAGCTTCCTTTGAGGGAACAATATAGACATATATTATTTGAAATCAATGTGTAAAGAAAATTTGCCTCTGCCCACATTTATTTATTCAACACATTTATTTGTGCAAATATAAACTCAAGATATTTATTTTATACTTTGTGTTATTATTCAAAAAGACCTATTATTTTTAAATAGCCTAATAATTTAAAAATAACAAACTCAAGACATGAAAATATGCTAATAGAGTTAGCTGGACATGTTTTGTAATAAACAAAAAACATAGGTATTTCCAAAAAAAAAAAAAGCTATTGAAAACTGATTTTAAAAGCTAAAAGAAATGTTTTTACATTTTAAATTAATGTATAGTTCTCTAAGCTTTTAAAAGATCACATTCAAAAATCTACCCTAACTTTCTCTAAAAGGTATGCTATTTAAACATCTACCTTAGCTGCCCAGACACCATAATAGCCACTCTGTCACAGACAGCCTCTGCCTCCTCCATGTAATGAGTAGTGAGAAGAGCAGCCCGCTTCTTGTTCTTAAATGCAGTTCGAATAGCTCTCCTATAAAATATAAATAAAATTTAAGCAAGACGAATATACCTGTTTGCTACTGGAAATAAGCAGTTTCTCAAAATCCAACTATCTGACTAAGCCTTACCCAATATAAAGTGCTATAAACTATTATATCCTAACAAACTATGATTTTTTTCTATTCTAACTTACTCTTCCTTAGTTTTAAAACTTGACAAACACAATCTTCATTTTTTCAAAGGTATACATGGAGTTAAAGTGTAATAACCAGGCTAGTGTACAGTGCAAAGAAAGGTACAACACTTGCTTACAAGGCACAGTATGTTGGTCTCAATCCCCAGCAATAACCAAAAAGAAAAAGAAATAAAAAAAAGAAACAAAGAAAAGAAAGTACAAAAGCACAAATCAAGTACAATAAAATATGATTTTTATTATAAAAATCTCATAAAATTAATATATATCTAAATCAAACTTTATACTTGATAAACAGGAAAATTAAGAACTAAAAATTATTCAATCAACTAGTACTTTAAATTACTACAAGAAATTACAACATAAATTCAAAGCAATATTATGAAAAACATAATTTACTGTTAAATAACTAAGGAAAAAAACTTCCCAAATCAATTCAGAAAGTAGAATTATTTATTTTAATAATCACTTGTGTGTTCATTTCTGTTCTTTAGTATATAAAATATCGTTAATGTCTCAACAAGATATGATAAAAAGCTTTAAAGTATTTAATTGCTATTTTATAAGTTCAAGTTGTACACATTACTAACAGGAAACTATTAGTTATAGTGACTCTAAACCATGATGTCATGCACTAAGTGGCGTGTCTTTAGTGTCATACTCACCACATGTGCTGTTTGGCTCTGGGGTCCATACCTGTGGATGGTTCATCCAGCAGAGTAACCTGAGGATTCCCCAGCATACTGAGAGCAAAACACAGCTAGATGGAAGAAAGAGGGAAGCCGGATTAAGACTTCACTCTGAGGCCATCGCCCAGAGAGTAAACAGTACTGAACTAAAATACATGTATTTGTTGTCTAATGAAAAATACCTTTCTCTTGATCCCTGCAGGTAGTTTCTTTATAGTTTTCTGAAGATGTTCTTTCAAATCAAGGGCATTTGTAATTCTGCAAAAATGGTCAGTACAAAATTAGTGTACCTGAATCTGAACAAATACCAGTGTCATGTGTGATCACTTACACTGTGCTTTCTGAAAGTGTCACTTAGGTAGTGTCAATTAGGTAAGAAAATACTCTCCAGTTTATATAATTTTAAACAAATTAATTATCTTGATAAATTACTCAATTCATTTTCATATTATTTATGAGCACATTATTTCTATAATTAGAAATAGAAAACTTGAAGCAGGAATGCTGGACCATGTCTTTAATCCCAGCACTTAAGGGCAGATCCCAGAGTTCAAGCCTGGCTGGGGCTGCATAGGAAAACTACCTCAAAAAATAACAAAGAATCACAATAAATGGAAATAGAAGAGTCACTTTTTAAAAATAGGTATAATAATTTTGTAAAGAATAAATGAAAAGTAATGAACATTTTTCTATAAAAAATCATAATCTACAAAAAAAATGCTTGTTTTAAAATTTTAAAAATTTGAAACGTCCATTTCCTGTCCCGAAGTAGCAACAGCAATCTAAAGACCATTTACCGGCTTATTACTTCTTTCACGTCACTTGCACTCATTCCTTTCACAGCTCCATAAATTTCAAAATGTTCTTGCAGAGTAATATCTGGCCACAGTGGGTTTGTCTGAGGGCAGTAACCCATACACTTAACAGATTCATCATCTTCATTTGAGTGTGAAACATAATCTCCTAGGAATATCTACAAAAATACAGACCAAGTGTTAGTGCCTTTGCTTAACTTATAAGTGAACTCATTTAAACACCGTCCGTCAGACACAGTAACGCCTGGCCAGGGTTTTATCGCTTTGTAAAGGTGCAAGGGCGTGGATAGCTAAGGCAGAGTTTAGAGACCAGCCAAAAACATGGTAATTCTATACTGTTGGGTGGGAAATCAAGTCATAAAATTAAGTGTCCTCATCACAGGGCTTCACTGAAAGGTTATATTTAAACCAATGGGTTAAGTAAAATATATCCTTTTATTTCTGATATAAGGTAGTATTGACATAAGGAACAGCTCAGGCAAAATCTCAAAACAATAAAAATTTTAAGAAAAGAGTATTCCTGGTAATTCACAGAAGAACGATGACTCTGTATATCTAGTGTGACGAAGGCAAAGGGAAAACAGCATGGATGTTGAGGGTTTCTTCCAACTGGTAAGTGACATGATTATAACCAAAGACTAATTGCCTATCTCCAGAAATTAATTTAACTGTCTTTACAAACAGTTGATAAATCTATCTTGCACGTAAATAATTATTAAAAGCAAAACTATACGTCTATTTGTGTGTGAACATTTCACCATACATATTACCTTTAGATGAGCAAAGGACCTTAATTTCATCATTCTATACCAAAAATACTAAAACGCATAAAGTTTGACCATTTTTATATTTTGTTATTAGTAAACTTAATTCAAAATACAACTCACACTCTTATATATCATACCTGGCCTGAAGTTGGTTCAACATCCCCAACTAGAATATTAATAATTGTGCTTTTGCCAGCACCATTTGGACCCAACAGTCCCAAGATCTCTCCTGTAGGAATTGAGAGAAAAATTATGTATTAAAGTCAAACTAAAAATAGAAACTACTCTTCTGGAACACTTACTAAGAAAAAAATAAATACCAACCTTTTTTCACACAAAAAGAGATGTATTTAGTTGCTACTTTCGTAGTTTTTCTTGAATGAAGAAAATCTTTCTTGTTATCATATTCTTTATGCAAATTGCATACCATAATGGCTGGTTTCTAATAAGCAAAATAGGTTTTAGAACAAGTCAGAAATTAGATGCCCACCTTGTAAATTAATACAAATCTGTTTCTGTGTCGAGATCATTTTCTTTTCTTTTTTTTAAATTACATGTATTGAAATTATTTCCTTCTTTTTTTAATTTTTATTTTTATTATCAGTTACATTTTATTAACTCTGTATCCCACAAATCTGTTTCTGTGTCGAGATCATTTTCTTTTTTTTTATTTTATAAAAATTACATGTATTGGAATTATTTCCTTCTTTTTTTAATTTTTATTTTTATTATCAGTTACATTTTATTAACTCTGTATCCCAGCTATATCCCACTCCCTCATTCCCTCCCAATCCCACCCTCCCTCCCTCATCTCCTCCCTGCCCCTTTCCAAGTCCACTGATTTGGGAGGACCTCCTCCCCTTTCATCTGACCCTGTTTTATCAGGTATCTTCAGGACTGGCTGCAAGTCTTCCTCTGTGGCCTAGCAGGACTGCTCCTCCCTTGGGGGGTGGGAAGGTCAAAAAGCCTGCCATTGAGTTCCTGTCAGAAATAGTCCCTGTTCCCCTTACTATGGGAAACTAATTGGTTACTGAGCTACCATGGGCTATATCCAAGCAGAGGTTCTAGGTTATATCCATACATGGTCCTTGGTGGAGTGTCAGTCTCAGTACATAGCAAATAGAAGTCTGTAAGAACTGTGTCCTAGAATGCCTGCACAGATGTAGCTCATGGCAGCTCAGTGTCCAAGTGGAATTCTCTGTAATGAGAAAAGGGACTGTCTCTGACATGAACTCAGTGGCTGGCTCTTTGATCACCTCCTCCTGGGGGTGGGATGCAGCATTACCAGGCCACAGAGGAAGAAAATGCAGCCACTCCTGATGAGACCTGATAGACTAGGATCACAGGGAAGGGGAAAGAGAACCTCTCCTGTTAGTGGACTGGGGGAGGGGCATGGGAGGAGAAAAGAGAGGGAGGGTGGGACTGGGAGGAGATGAAGGAGGGGGCTACAGTTGGGATACAAAGTGAAAAAACTGTAATTAATAAAAAGTAAATTACATTCACATGCAATAAAGAAATGTTTCTTATTAATTCTGGTGCCTTGGTTAATTATCATTTCAGACTTAATATGACTTAGCAATAATGAGAAAGGTACCTCCTCACAACATTGACAACTCATCAGCTCTTTAACCTTCAGTCTTTCAGCTTTGACATCTTCATCTTCATCTTCATTGATTGGAGGCTCTGGAAACTTCTTATTTTTTGATTTTTTTGAAAGGGCCCTAAGTACATACAAATAATAGACAATTACATAATTAAAACATTAATAAATTTAGTAAATAGTTACATAATTAAAATATTTCAAAAATTACATAGAGAAAACGATTTTTAAAAAAAAAACATCAACATGAGACCTAATATTACCTCTCAAAAGTATAACTGCAAATGGTATTTTTCCTTGATTGTTAGTGCTTAAATGACATATACAAATCCAGTCATTTATTCAACATTTTATATATCACTATCATGTTTGAGGTGTTATTCCACATGGGGGGAGGAGGAATGGGCTCAAGTGTTGTCACAGTGGTTAGGAGCATGTACTTCTCTTCCAGAGATTGTAAGTTTGCTTCCCAGCACCCACATCAGGAGCCTCAAAACTCCCTTTAACTCAAGCTCTAAAGACTTGATGCCCTCTTTGGCCTTACACACAAACATAAACACATACACATAAACTTTAAAATGTTTAATTTTAAAAACAATGTGAATATTTCCTCCAAAGAAATTACAGGGTGAATAAAAATGAAACTGTCTAGGAAGAGTAGATAATGCTGAAACCAAAATCCAAAGGAATACTTGATTTAACAATAAGGAATACTTGATTTAACGATAAGGAAAATTTTATCATTTTTGAAAAGAAAATTTTGAATAGAAATAGAGGTAAAGATGTAAAGGAAAGGGACATATAAGAAACAAAAACAATAGAAAAAAAACAAGGAAGAGGGAGTCGATCAAGCAATTAAACAAACTAAGCTTACTAGAGAAAGCAAAGACAAAGAAGATACAATCAGTGGAGAGTTAAGAAAAAAACCCAGATTATAAAAAACGTAAGGTGTAAATGGGAAGTGAACAATTAAAGAAGGAGTTTGACTATGAAAACAAACAGAAGTATAATATAAGGAGCCAGAAATAGATTTATACTTGAATAAGATTGTTAGGTCCTTTTATGTATGAAAGTGGTGATTCCTCTTTCCTCAGTAAGATTCTAAAGGAAGGGGCTGGAGAGAAGGGGCTTATTTGGCGAAGTGCTTGCCATATAAGCATGAAGACATGTATTTGGATCCTTAGCATGTATTTTAAAAGATGGCTGTGGCAGTACAATTTCCAGGATCCCTGGGGTAGAGACAGACATGTACATACATATGAATACATACATACATGATGCAGAAGAATGATAAAGAGAAAAAACTGACAGCAACATTCTCAAGTACATGGAATAAATGATTCAGAACAGAATGTCATTTCTTCTTCTGGGACAGGGAAAAGGCAAAAATGCTGGTCAGTGAAGATGAATATTAACAACTAAGTATAGAAGGCATGAGGTCCTTGTGCTCACAGATAAACACTAGGGAAACCAGGAATGTGAAGCATGCAGGCTTGTCTCCTCCAGAAAAGAGATATGTACCTGTTTTCTACCCAGAAGGCAGAGGGTGGGTGCTGATAACAGCCTGGTAATCTGTGCTATCTGTAGGAACAGGCCACACCAAAATCCACACCCACCCACCCAACTAATTTGATTATACCACAGTCTTCCTCTCTAGGCCTTTATCTTGAACACTTGTTTCTCACGCACTAGAACCCACCCTTAGGGGAGAAGTCACGTGTACTTTGTAGCTCTGTAGACCACACCTGTTCCTTAGGCCCTTAAACTATGGAGCCCATCTTTATGGAAGAGGTGACATGTACTTTACAAAGGAATTTCAATGTAGTCAATTCTTAAGCTTTACCGTGCACAAGGAATTTAAATAATTGTTACCAGGAAACTGTTTTCCAAAGTTGTACTGTACTTAAATCTTTGTAAAATAAACTGCCGAGGTCAGACTCTAGAAGTTTGAACCAACACCACCTAATTAGTACTGATGAACTGAATTTCCTTCTTGCCTCATGCAGATTATTACTCTGTCAGCTGTGGAGGTTGCTGAGACCACCACAATTAAGTACTATGTTTTCCGAGATAAATGGCAATATTTCACTAAGAAGCAGGATGCAAGGTAAACTGCGGAATTTGAAGAATACAAAGAAAGTTTGGAGTAAATATTAAAACAAATAACAAGTATTAACTAGAAAAATGTTAGGACCAAAACAGAGCTGATTTTGTACACTAAACATATACCACAATCAAGTTACTTTGTTATTTTTATTCATAAAAATATAATTTTAACAGATATAACAAAGATATGAAGCTGAGAATAATGAAACTGACAAACAATATAAATCAAGTAAGCAGTATTAAGGAGAGGAAAAGATAAAAAACACGAACTACCCCATACACAGTTAAAAAAGGAAAAGCTCCAGGATATGAAATCCTATGAAGAAAAGCCCAATCTGACTAAACAACTGAGAAGCATGAATGTGAAAAATTACTGGTGAAATCTGACACTGACATTTATGATGCTGCCAGTGTGGGTAAGAATTCTGACTATCACCCTGCATAAAAATAAGCTCTAAGGAGATCGAAGGCCTCTAGGTGAAACCTGAAATGCTGAAACTGCCGAACATATATGGACCGTACGCTACAAAATTTAGGTGTAGAAAATGAGTTTCTAAATAAGACTGCATCTACCCAGGAATTAAGGCCAACAACTGACTAGTGAGACCTCATAAAACTAAAGAAGTGCTCTGTACAGATAAGGAAGCAGTAAGTGAGAAGAAAGCCCACAGAGTGGAAGCATCACACACTCATCTAAACTGCCCAGTGTTTGTATACATTACTATTCTATTGTGAGAACTCTAAAAGCTACTAAGTATTTCACACTGATTTTCTAAAGAGTCTAGTGTTTTTACACACATTAATACTTAGAATACACAAATGTGAGAGTTACAGAAGAGAAACTGCAGACTAATTTATTACCAATAGCCATGTTTCACTAAGTGAAATTCTTTCAGTTTAAAATAACCTAGTGAAGCTACATAATTCTGAGAAAATACTTGCAATTTACATATCCATATACAAAATACATTAAAAAAATTACAATATAAATACAGTGGACCAACTTTTAAAATACTAATGGACAGTCTAATAGAAATAGGCATTTCTCTTTGAAGACATTAAAGTGGCAAGCATATGAAAGGGTGGTTACAGTGTTACTTGTCAAAATGAAGATTTGAAGTTGATGAAGTACTACTACAGAGTAGGTGAGGGACCTCCCACAGTCACACTAACTGTAAGACTGTAAGACATAGATAAGAATTTGCTCTTCAAATCCCAACTATTGGGCCAGTAAAATGGCTCAGCAGGGAAAAGTGTCTGCTGCCAAACCTGATGACCTACATTCAATCCAAGACCCACAAGGCAGAAAGAAAACAGTTTCTGCCAGCGTTCCTCTGAGTTCAACATGCACTCTATGACTTATGCACACACATAAACAAAAAATACATAAAAAATGCACACAAAATAAATACAAATGTAATAAAAAGAAAAGGAATAATTCAAATCCTAACAATCTGATATTCTTTTAATATTAATGTGCCCAATAAAGTTAAAAAAAAACTGCTAAGTATACAACTTAAATTCATTTTAAGTATTTAACAGAACCACAGTCTTTAGTGACTGAAGTTTCAAAACACATTTCATGGCTTAAGTTTTAAAGCATATTTCATTATTTCTTTTCTTAAAAAATGTTTTGTATGTATTATATAAATATTCAGAATGAATATGCAATAAACATGTGAAGGACCCTATACATTAATGTTTATTTTACAAAAAAAGGAAAAAATACATTGAATGTAAGAATGAAACCAAAAAATGACTATATGTTATATATAACTCCAGTAATAAGAAATGTTCAGAACAAGAAATCTTCATGGATGTAGGAGATTAGTAGTTGCATAGGGCTAGCGGCATGGGAAGGAATGCAGGAAAGTGACTATTGATACAGTGACTTTGGAGTGCTGGAATTGTTTTAAAATTATGTTGACATTTAAAATTATGGAGTACAAATCTATAAATTTTTCAAAACCATAATACTTAAGTAAAAAAATAAAAACTAACCTGAAAAACGGATCCTTTCTTATTGATCTGCCTCCATGCTTTTTCTCATAGTGTTGTAAAAGGAAAATCCACAGTATGCACTGCAGGTAGGGCTAAGAAAAGAATATGCAATATCTTATGACTAAATCATCTTTTTTATTTCCCAGCAGAACCAAGACTACATAGCTTAGGTTCTCTATCAAAATCAGAGGAGAAAAATCCAACTGTTTTGTGTTTGTCATAATAAAGATAATTAAAATAACTTGTCTTATTTAGTTTCTTGGTGCTGGAGTGAACCCGGGCTTTATTTTACATCCACAAAGCCATTACTTACATTATTAGTAAGCCAATAGTTACATTATTCCAGTAACTATACCCCCGACATACATTTTAATGCCAACAAAGTAATGTTATTTTCTGTAAAATAATTCTTCATATATTTCCACCCCTATAAATTCATTTGCTAACAGTTTTACAAAATATAATCAAGCATAAAATCTTAGTTAGGAACAGTGTCACTGGCTTGCAATCTAAGCGCTAAGGAAGTTTAAGGAGAAGGATTATAAAACCAAGGCCAGCCAAAGATATCTAAGGCCCAATCTCACAAACACCAAAAGGATTTGTTCTTCCTCTGAGGAAGTCAGTTATAATAAAATCAAATTAGTAGCATAAAAAAGTTCAGTATAGTGGGGATAATTGGAAAACAAAAGGTATTACTACAAAAATGCAGATTCACTAGTATTAACACACCTGATGGGCTTGTTCCTTATGTTAATGGGACAAAACTAACAATAATAAAAACACAGAGAACCAAGTCATTCTTTGCTAACTCACTAGTGGGGCAAGGATGAGCTCATGCTTCTCACTGCCCTTCCTCTACCTACTAAGTGCTGGGATGACAGCACCACATCCTCCCACCTGGTTGTTACTGTGCTAGAGATCAAGCCAAGGGCTCCATACATGCTAGACAAACATTCTTTGTAACCAATTGCATTTTCAGTCCATTGTCAGTTCCTTTTGTTGTTGTTTTTAAATTTTATTTTATATTTTATGTATATGAGGATTGTTTTGTCTTGTTTTATTTTTTTAATGTATGTATACCACATGAATACCTGGTGCCTGTGAAGGCCAGAAGAGAACACCATATCGACTGGAATAGGAGTCAGAGCTGTAAACCACTATGTGGGTGCTGGGATTGAACCTGGGTCTTCTGGAAGAGCAGCCATTACTCTAACAAAGGAGCAATCCCTCCAGCCCCACTAATACTCTCATGAGGACACACAACAAACAAAAACAGTTATTGTTATATCTTACCATTATTATAGCAACTAAAAGCCTATCCCATGGATTGTAGGTATTCTCATTTTTTGGTATATTCTTCCAAGAGCCCTAAAACAAAACATTTTTATAATGTATTTACACAGACATTCAGACTTAAGATGTTTAATATTTTTTTAGTTATAAACATGTGATCTCTATAAATAAGTTGTTTCTATTAATAAGCTGTGTTATATCTAACTTGAAATCTTCTATGCCACAAAATATTTCTAGACCAAAGTATAGTCAAACAAATTAAACCAAAGTGGGGGAAAAAAGAATTATCTATCAATTATAGATATGAATTTATTGCTTAATTAATAAGTTTTATAAATTCTTTGAGAATTTCATACAATGTAGTTTAATAATAATCACCCCTACTCCTCCCAACTATTTATTTTTTCTAATAAGGTGGAAATGTCTTGAATTTTCTACACTCAAAATTAACTTGATTTTTTTCCTTTATGTTTTCCTGGGAATTGCGGAACCTCTTACACTTAATTTTGTCTCATCACTTTCTACTACAATACATTACTTAATCCTTGAGGAACTCCTAAAAATAAAACTGACTGAAACCAGATCATACATCTAATTATGCATAGCAAATTGAGCTTCAGAAGCCATGTAGTAAACATAGTTTTTCTCCTTTGATACCCTGAAGTCATACTTGAAAAGATTTGTTATTTTAAATCCCTATATTGATTATATAATAAAGCAGCAGCAGTTAATCTTATATTTGTTACTATTTTCAGTACAAAAACCAAGATATGATAAAATAGGATCAGATGAATGGGGAGGAGGTCCCCCCCATCAGTGGACTTGGAAAGCAGAAGGACACAGTTAGCCTCCAAGACAACAATTGAAGTAGATGAATAAAAGTTCCTTTTACAAGTATATGCTAATAAAAGTATTTTAAAACAAAGGTTTATGAGAAACAGCAATCAAGATTGACCTCTGGTCTCTACACACATGCATGAGATACTGCAAAAATAATCACCCATATGTACATACAAGAAATAAAAATAAAACCTGTATGGCAGATTAAAAAAAAAAAAAAAAAAACAAGACATCAAAGATTAAGGAATGTATATTTAGTCTTTAAATTTTCTGAAATATCTACTAGACATACCTTGATAAAAGAAATCAGGCAACCCAGGAGTGGGTAGATTGGAATGACTATGCAGAAGGCGTAATGAAAAACAGCTGTAACTGCATATCCCAAAACGAAAGTTATTTCAGTGACTGCAACACAAGCTAATGCTGTCTAAAGGGGAAACAAGAGAAAACAGGTGACAGAGTATTTTAAAATCTCATATAAATTCATTTACAAGTTGTGCCTCAGCATCAGCTATGCTTTTGATCCTCCAATAAAGTATGCAGCCAGATATGATACTAAGCCAGGAAGTGTCAATACGTTGACATGGGTTGTCAGCTGTAAAGACTGTGAGCGGTGATGAGATGAACGATGAATGCACCCACAGAAAGAGACTCCTACTTCTCTCCATACACTCTTGAAGCATTGTACCCTTTACCATCACCAAAGCCTGCCTGCTACACAGGCTGACTTAAAAAACTGAAATAGTATAAAACTTTGACTTACCACAGAATAGATAAATGACCAAAATTCCTTGGTGTTTAAAATTTTCTTAAAGGTGAAAGAAGTTATGTAAGTGAAGAGAATAACTGATGGCACATAACCAATAAGGCAAAAAACCTGTAAATCAGAAATGCATTTTTCTATGAAAGTACAAACTGTTTATAACAACATCAAATGTCAGTCATATTAAAATATTAAGTAATTTTATTTCTCAAATTTCATTCTTCAACAAATCATCCTAAAAGCTGTCATTGTGGCTGTTTGAACATTTACAATCCAAAACTCTATTAAGCCAATAAAAATCATGCTTTTAGTTTACTGTTTTATACAACTCTGAGTAATTTAAGCTGAACATTATTTATAATTTTTATACCAAGTAATATTATCTCATTATTTTAGTATTAAAACCAGTTGTAGCTAGTTATAACTATTTCTCAAATACTAGCAACCATTCTTTAAATTTTTAGATGTATTTATTTTAGCATATGCAGAGCTTTGCCTGCTCGTATGTGTATAGGGTGCATGACTAGTGTCCAAGGTCAGAAGAGGCATCAGATCCCTTTGAACTGGAGTTATGGATGATAGAGAGCCACTATACGGTGTTGGGAATGGACCCCAAGTCCTCTGCAATAATAACAAAGTTCTTTTAGTTGGTGCGCCAGCTCTCCAGTACTTAACAACCATTTTAACACATCACAGTCAAAATAACCTTTTTGTTGTTTTAGTTGGGTTTTTTGTTTAGTTTTATTTTGAGATAGGATCTCACAATATAGTCCTGGCTAGCCTGGAACTCACCTATGCTGGCCTAGACCTCAGAAAGATCTTCTGCATCTGCCTTCCAAGGGCTACAATTAAAGGTGAACACTACCACGTCTGACTTGAGTATAACTTATTTTATTCAGCAGAAGTTAGTAAGGCAAATCCAAACGATCTCTAGTAAAACAATGTTTGCATCCAGCATCCTCATATGTGGCTCTCTGTTGTTTTGCTTTTCTTCTACTAAAAATCATTTACCAAAAGAGACACTTAACTAGACATTTCCACAGATCAGAAATGTCAGCTACATCTTTTTCACATTTTCAGACAAACTTAAAATTTAGAAGGAGTTTCTTTCCCAGGGCTCGAGACATGGCTCGTTGGGAACTAGAGTTCGGGTTCCAGTACCATCGTAAGAAGCCAGGCAAACTGCACATGCTGGTAATGCTATTTTTGTTTTGTTTTGAGACAGGATTTCTCTGTGTAGCCATGGCTATCCTGGGCTCACTTTGTAGACCAGGCTGGCCTCAAACTCACAGAGATCTGCCTACCTCTGCCTCCCAGGGTGCTGGGATTACAGGAGTGCACCACTGTGCCTGGCTTCACGCTGCTAACTATTATGTCTGAGGGATGCAACACCCTTTCTGGCCTCGGCCTAGACTTCTTACACACACATACACCTGTACATACACACCCACATACACATTTATTAAATCAAGTCTTTTTCAAAAACTAATTCCTTTCTTGTAAAATGTTTAGGCATGAGAACAGGAAGAATGGTATATTTAGGTGCCTGATGCAAACAACTAGTCTACTTGAAAGACCACAACAGCTTCAAGGATTTTTTTTAAATGGTGATTTGATTTTCTTTATAAAGATAAATATAAACTTGTAGTAAAAATTGAATTAAGTGTTCCATATACAATAAAAACCATGTGCTTTTAAAAAGAAAATATATATTATTAAACCTGTCCCATTCACATAAATAGATTTTAAGAAATATTTAACTATAAATACTGTGAGCACAACTGATGCTAACTTACCACAGCAAGAAATTTTACAGGGTAAAAATACAGTCCACGATGAAATGCAAATAAACTTCCAAGCATCAAAGTCAGAACAACAAAAAACAAGGGAATATCCACAACAGCCTGTCCAACCCAATAGGCTGATGGCAAAAGACCCGAAAGTTTAAGTTGAGTATAAGCTTTGATCTAAAAAAAAAAAAAGAAGAATTATTTAAATATTAAACATTTTCAAATAAAAAATGAAACTATAAAACTTTTTATTTAATAAACAAAACAAAAATGTAACTTTTTTGCATTCATTTTGCCCTTAGTTATGTTCATCTGAGATTTCGCAATTTCAACAAAATTTTTAAGAATCAAAATAAGATAAAACATAACATAGAAATGGTGAGTATGACCTCAGTGAGTAGCCAAACATGCTCATATAAAAGTATGCAAAAATAAATGAAATACGTGTAAATGGAAAAGGATTCTCATATTCAAAATCTGTCTTTAAATCTTTCCCAAGTCCTGATAACTAAAAATAGTATTCATGTGATCTATAGCACCTCTAAAACTATCTACTCATATTAACTAAGAGTATTATATCAAAGAGCAGACCAGAGAGTGAAAAATGGGAAATAAAAAATAAAAGATTAGTTAAGAGGAAGAAGTGGAATGCATATCCAGAAGTCCAAGAGCCATATGATGGCTCACAAACATCTGTAATTCAAGTCTCAGAGAATCTGATGCCATCTTTGGGCTTCTGTGAGTACTACAAGCATGCAGTGTACAGATACATACAAGCAAACACTAGTGCTCATACAACTATATGCAAACATTCATAGTGACTATGTTTGTAATGATGAAACCAAGCAACAGTGCAGAAGTTTTTAACAAGTACTTGTCATACAATGTATGGTACACCCATACCTTAAAACTGTTCTTGTTAATAAAAGGAAATGAACTATTGAGACTGCTGACACAAATGTCGTGAATTTCAAGAAAGTACTAGGAAGTTACAGTAGTAAAAAAATAAAGTCGAACCATCCAAAATGCATACTGTAACTCGTTTATATGCTCTTGAAATACATAAGTCATAAAAACAGAGAACAGGTTAAGGTGTAAGAAAGCAGGGTAAGTAAGCTAAGTCATAAGCACCTTTCTTCCATGATTTCTGCTTCAGTTCCTGCGTTTAGATTCCTTTGCTTTGCTTAATTCAGCATTTCACTGTTACCTAGAAGTATAAGCCAAATAAACCCTTCCTCCCCCCGCCCCCCTCGTTTTTGGTCATGGTGTTTTATCACAGCAAAAGAAACGTAATTAAGACACTTTCCAAATTGCATATTCTTAGTTTTCTATGAAGCCAACAGGTTTTTATATAACCCTTCTTAGTAGCAGCAATGAATAGCTATAATTTTTATTGTTCAAGATATTTACTTATTTTGTACATGTGTGTATATGTGAGTTTATGGCACGGCATGCATGCAGGGGATGACAGAGGGCAGAAGAGGGCACAGAATTCCCTGGACCTACAGTTACAGGCAGTTGTGGGCTGCTATGCAGATACTCAGAACTGAACCAGGGTCTTCTGCAAGGAAAGTAAGTGTCTTCATTAATGAGGTGTATCTCCAGTCCTATTTTTTTTTTTTTAGCTAACTTAAAAAAATGTGGTTTTTTTGTTTTGTTTTTTTGCATTTACTCATGTGTGTTCACATGTGCCTGGCATATGTGGATATCAGATGGCAATTTGGAGAAATCTGTTCTTTCCTTCCACCATGTGGATTCCAACAACTGAACTAAGCTTGACAAAGCCTGATACCTGTAATTTTTTTATCAGGCCAATTACCTTATGATTCTCTGCATTATCCATGGCAAAGTAAGGTGGCATTGCAGTAACAATGATTCCGAGCAAAGCTGCTTGAAAATACAGCTCAACTTTAAAAACTATGTCAGTAATTTCCTGAAAGACACATACAAAATAGAAAATGAATCTGAGAATCACATTAGAATACCTTAGAACATCCAAAAAGAACATTTAAATTTCAAAAGAAAGACATTATGATATCTATCACATGAGCATGGGTGAACACAATTAGCATGTCCACCAGCGGCCAGATGCAATGATAAGAAATACCTGAGATATTTGGTGCTTTTCATTGACTGTGTGGATACTTTCATGACAAACGTCATATATAATCTTGATACCTCCTTTTTACCCTTGAGAAAAGCTCTATCTTCCTAGGGAATCAAGAACTTCTCCCAGACAAGGAAGAATTTAACTTATATAACTCCATGTCCCTTGTTACCCTAAGGAGTCAGGGAATCAACTAACTTTCTCAGGCAATCCAGTACGAAGTTGAAATCCAAATGCAGAATACCTGAGATGAAGGTTGCTTTTGGTATTATCCTCTACTCTCAACAAATCCATTTCTCTATCCTTGTTCACCCTGACCTTCATGTTAGAGACCAAACCTGCTAAGTAAGCATTCTAAGAGAAAATCCTGGCCTGTCTCTATTCTCTTTATGTAAGACGGTATTCTTATGAAACAGGGCCAGTACACAGCATTAAAACAGCCCACATGTCTAATAAACACCCTGGCCCTGGTCCCTTTTTTATTGTAAGATATAGAAATGGTACATGCCCATCTTATTGTTCCTATCCTTCAACATTTTTCTATTTAGACTAAAAATGATTGTCTAGGTGACTTCTCAAGATTTCCTTCAATATCTCAGTAACTAGATTACACACACACACACCACATAAAAAGACGACACAATGTTCATTTTTTTTGGTCTCTAATTAATGTATCACTGTTTCACAAACCTATCAGCATCAAGTAAAGCTGCTCTGATCTTGATGCAAACTAATCTTGGAGACTCCTAAACTCCCCACATTCACTTTTAACATTAAGAGATTTCCAGGGATGAATCCACCCTTGTGTACGTCTGCTTACCTGAATGAATGGGGTACTCCAGATCTGGATCGCTTCTGTCACATTTAAGTGATAAAGATAGTAGTTACTAATGATGTTCATCATTACTGGTAGAGAATAGACCATAGTACTGTTGAAAACAACAGTAAAAACATAGTCCTACAATTTAAAAAGAAGAGTTATTACATACTTTACATAAGTGCACTAATATTGCAAAGGACCAAACTTTTCTTGCTAACTAACCTTGTTAGACCCAATTACATCTTTTAATTAATTACATTTTAATAGATATGGTGAAAAACTGCTTCAGCAAGTGATAGGAAAAATAAAGACAGCTAAAGCTAACGTGGCTTAAAATATACAGACATTTTAGCAGAAATATTATGTGAAATAAGATTTAAAAATTTTACTAGTTACTTACTAGGACATAAAAACTAACACAAACAAACATAATTATTCCTAAAACTAGACTCTAGTTCATGACTAATGGCTAAGTTCAGCAAATTAATTTTAGAGTGACCACTGTAGGACTTATACCTGTTAAATGAGTACATGCATGCAGCACTCTTACCTTTTCTGAACGTACCACATTTAAAGCTGCACTGTGGGGAGCAGCAGAAACATAGTCACTGTCATTAAACATTGTCACCATTATGTTCTGGTATGTGAAAAAGTTAACAAGATCGTTGATATCTGAGTCTGGTATTAGAAAAGAAGAATAATAAAAATCAGTTTAAGTAAGAAACAGAAACTTTTATTAACATTCGGGAATAGTACTCTTTCAAGGAGATCTTCTCTCATCAGCCTAGATGTTGTTAAAAGCACTGGCTCTGTAGCCAGCTGGCCAAGATTGAAATCTAAGTTGTACTACTTACACCGTATGTCCCTCAAGCAAGTTACAATAACATCCTAGATTCAATTTCCTCCTCTGTCAAGGAGGAATAGCATAACTATTTTAAAAGTAGAATGGCTGTGACAATTACATGACTGAATACACATACAAGGCTTTGAGCAGCACCTGGCACACAGTAATTGTGTGAATTTCACCTGCTGCCTACTGAAATATTAATAACAGTAATGAGTTATTATAAAATTAGTATCACAAAAAAGTAAGTAACCTATTTAGTAATTTTAATTGTGCCAAAGTAGTCAAACACAAAAGTGGTCTTCTACCTATATTGTTTAAAAATGGCCTGAAACCAAAAAGATTTTAATCCTAACAATGTTTAAATGTACAACATCATGTTTGATGAGCAGACCAGTCCTGTTCTACCATCACAAAAGCCAGGAACCAAAACAGAACAAATGTGACTCATAGAGAAAGCCAAATCTCACAAAAGAATGATATGGTAGACTGAGTGCCAGTCCTGAATGTCATAAAGAATAGTGCTTAATGGCCAAGTGACACAAAATTTTCTCCTAACCAAGAACCTTAACTGATCTTTTAACTTTACCAAAGTGGCTATGTACTCTAGAAAAAAGCTACACTACAAGTAAAGTAACCATGTAACCTATGCTCTTGGAGAATAAAAAAAAAAAAAAATGGTGTGTGTGTGTAGTATATACACAAATTTGTTATATACACATACATGTGTATAAACATATATATATACATTTATACACACATAAAGGCTTCATTTTTAACAAGCAGTGGGAGTATAGTTTCAAAAGCAAGACACAATACAAGAAAGAAAGAAAGAAAGAAAGAGAGAAAGAAAGAGAGAGAGAGAGAGAGAGAGAGAGAGAAAGAAAGAAAGAAAGAAAGAAAGAAAGAAAGCAAAAGAAAGAAAGAAAAAGAAAAAAGGCTACATGTAGATGAATGCAAATAAATCCATTTCTGTTGAGAGGACCAGGCCTGACTTTCCCACCCCCCAAAAAAGTCATCTGTACCAAGAACTAGGCCACAGATCATCAATTACAGGAACAATTCCATACCCAAGGAACATCCTGAGGATAACCACAGGAATGGGAAAATATCTTATCTTAGGGTGGAGCATCTGTGGTGGGCAGCCCACCAACCTTGTAGTAGAACATTCATGGCACAGAAAATATCTCACATCCCTGCAAAAAACTCAAGTCAAAGAGGATCAAAGACCTTAACATAAAACCGATACACTCAAACTGATAAAAGAGAAAGTGGAAAAAAGGCTTGAATTCATTGACACAGGAGACAACTTGTGAATAGTACACTGACAGCTCAGGCACTAAGAGCAACAATTAATAAATGGGACCTCATGAAACTGACAAGCTTCTATAAGGCAAAGGATACCGTTAAAAGGACAAAATGGCGGCCTACAAAATGAGAAAAGATCTTCACCAACAGAAGACTAATATCCAAAATATACAAAGGATTTAAGAAATTGGACAAAAACAAACCAAAAAAAATTAAAAATGGGGTACAAAGGGCTGGAGAGTCGGCTCAGCAGTTAGAAGCACTGACTGCTCTTCCAGAGGTCCTGAATTTAATTCCCAGCAGCCACATAGTGGCTCACAACCATCCATAATAAGATCTGGCGCCCTCTTCTGGTGTGCAGGTGTACATGCAGGCAGAATATTGTACACATAGTAAATAAATTAATCTTAGGGGGGGAATGGGGTACAGAACTAAACAGAAGGATCTATAATGGCCAAGAAGCACTTAAAGAAATGTTTACCATTACTAGTCATCAGGAAAATGAAAATCAAAATGACTCTGAGATTCCATCTTACACCCATTAAAATGGCTTAGATCAAGTGACAGCACATGCTAGTGAGAATGTGAAGCAAGGGGAATCCTCCTCCATTGCAAGTGCAAGTGTAAAGGTGTACAACTACTTTGGACGTCAATCTGGCAGTTTCTCAAAAAATTGGGAATAGTTCTACCTCAAGATCCACCTATACCACTCCTGTGCATATATCCAGAAGATGTTCCACCATACCACAAGGACATTTGTACAACTATGTTCATAGCAGCTTTATTTGTAATAGCCATAAACTGGAAACACCTTAGATGTCCCTTAATGGAAGAATAGTAAAGAAAATATGGTTCATTTACACAATGGAATACTACTCAGCTATTAAAAACAAGGACATCATGAAGTTTGCAGGCAAAATACCCTAAGTGAGGTAACCCAGACCCAGAAAGACAAACATAGTATGCACTCACTTATAAGTAGATATTCACCATATAGTACAGAATAATCATACTACAATCCACAGACCCAAAGAACTAACAAGTAGGGCCAAGAAAGGATGCTTGAATCTCACTCAGAAGAGGAGATAAAGTAGACATGGGAGATGGAAAGAGGGAGAGACATGAGAGGGAGAGGGGATGAGAATGGGAGCAAGAGGGATCAAGTGCAGGGAGAATGAGGGAGAGAAAACTGGAAGACAACAAAAATGGGGGGATCCCTTCTGGGACAAGCCAGAAACCTAGAACAAGGGAAGCTCCCTATAATCTATGAGTGTGACCCTAGCTAAGACTCCTAGCAACAGTGGATATGAAACCCAAAATGGCCACCTCCTATAACCAGGCAAGGCTTCCAATGGAGGAATGTGACTATATAACCCACCCACAAAACCTTTAGCCCCAAAATTTGTCCTGCCTATAAGATGTGCAGAAAGAAAGATGGAAGAAAATTGAGGAAATGGCCAACCAATGACTGGTCCAACTTGAGACCCATGCCATAAAAGGGAGCCCAACCTGATACTATTAATGATATTCTGCTATACTTTCAGACAGGAGGGACTGTCCTCTGAGTGGCTTCACCTAACAGATGATGAAAACAGATGCAGAGACCCACAGCCAAACATTAGTTAGAGCTTACGGAATATTGTGGAAGAGGGGGAGGAAGGACTGATGGAGCCAAAGAGTTCAAAGATAACACAAGAAAACCGACAGAATCAACTAACCTGGGCCCATAGGGGCTCACAGACACTGAACTATCAACCAAAGAGCATGCATGGGAAGTACACATTCGTAACAGATGTACAGCTTGGTCCTCATGTGAGACCTCTAACAGCAAAAGCATGCACTGTTTCTGACTCTATTGCCTGCCTCTGGATCCCTTTTCTCCTAACTGGGCTGCCTTGTCTAGCCTCAATAAAAGAAGATGTGCCCAGTCCTATTACAATTTGATATGCCAAGGAGGGTTGATATCCATGGGAGGTCTCCCCTTTGAGGAGAAAGGAAGGGGCCATGAGGAAGAGAAGGAGAGAGGGAAGGACTGGGAGAAGAGGGAAGAGAAACCCAATTGGAATGTAAAGTTAAATGAAAAAATGGAAGAGACAAACACTAAAAGTACTAGAATTTCTACAGAGCAGTAAAAATGAAGTCAGAACAGAAAGATTTAAGATAAATATGATTTTTATATACCTAAAAGCTCAAAAGAATGAGATTTAATAAAAGTATTTTAGTTGCATAAAATACATAGTAAAAGTGAAGACAAGATTTCTAAATGAAAAGTAAACTGTAAAATATTTTCTAATTTCAGAAATTTTCTACTCTAAAAGCATCTTCCCAGAAAATATTAAGGTCACACTTAGCACCATGTCTTAACAGTAATGACTTTAAAAGTAACATAGTTTCTTTAAGATCTTCAGACTATACACTATTTATGTAAACAACTGATCATGAATAAATGAAGTTCTTTACTAAGTTTTAATATTTTAAAAACTTAGAATTCTAACATAAATTACCTCAAGGTCATAAAAATATGAAAAGAACTGTGTCAATTACATGGTAAAACTAAAAATAATAAATATAAAGTTATCAACTAAAAATTTAAGATATTCAGGTGCAGATTTTTATTTTGTTTTGGTTTGTTTTGTTTTACAAGACAGGGTTTCTCTGTGTAGCTCTGGTAGTCGAACTCTGTAGATGAGGCTGGTCTCAAAACTCAGAGACCTCTGCCTCCCAAGTACTGAGATTAAAGGCATGTGCCACCACCACCTGGCCTGTGTGGATTCTTATATGTCAGCAAGGCTTAATTTTATTTATAACTAATTCTTCAAATAGTTCTTAATGAATTTTTAGCATCTCAGTGAATATGTGTAAAATACTAACTCTGGCTAAGAAAAATCTTACAGCCTCTCAAGTTCATTAAGCACATCATAAACTTTGAGATAAAAGATACCAGTAAGAAGCTATTACTGGGGATAGAGAGATGGCTCAGTGGTTAAGAGCCATCCAGAGAACCCACGCTCAATTTTCCCAGCACCCGTTTGGCAGCTCACAACTGCTTGTAGCTCCAGTTCCAGGACATCTGGCACATTCAGAGACATAAAAGGCAAAATGCCAATGCACATTAAGTAAAAATAAACAAACCTTTTTTAAAAAAAGAAGCTTTATTGTTTTTTAAAAGAATTTAATAACTATAAGCAGTATAAACTAAAATTTTTAAAAGCTGTCAATTATACTAAAACCAAAACTTTATTTCTAATATCATTATGAATAAGGTAAATATTTGCTTTAGATCTTACAATGATGGATCATGCTTACTTTATTTTTAAAACAAGGTCTAAAAGCCCAGTCTTTGAACTCTATCTACCCCTAACCCCCATCCCCAACCAACACACATTCACAGACCTTCACACACTCTCACCAGTAGAGTTTTGAAGCAGCAGACTTGTTTTGTATTTATGAGGTTTATCTCCAGGTTTTAGGAAATACAAGTCTGGAACGAGTTTGATGGGAATCACAGCATTTTTAAAAGAATGATGTACGAAAAACATAAAAATCTGAACTGCAAAAAAAATTAAAAGCAGAAGCAACCTGAAAGAAAATAATAATATAATTAATATATATTAACATACAAATCTAGTAAATGTCTTCCTTCATATTAGTATTCAATACTCAGACAATTTCAAAACAACAAAACAAGCAGAATAAAAAGCAAAGAAAAACAAAATCTTCCTAAAAATCTATTACCAAAAATTACTTGATAATAATATCAGAGAGAAAGATTGAATGGAATCTCAAATTTAAAGATTATTAATTTGAGGTAAGAAAAAGAAAAAGTTATAAAAGTATATTTAGACTAAGTTTACTCTTAAGTTATAAGATATATAAATATATTTGTTAACAAATTAGGTATTGTCACAAATGTTTATGTCTCTATATTCCTGAAAGAACTGTTTCTTGCTCAAATTCTATTCTAGCCGTTTATTTTCATACACAGACAAAAACACTGAAATACAGGGAAGAAAATTAAAACACAGTGAAAATGCTGTAATTTAAAATTATCATCCTTATCACAATTTAATTACCTCAACTGCTATTGCTCCACTGAATTACTGTCAATCTATACTACATAAAATGCATGTTGTACACAGATATACACACATTACCATATTACAGAACCATGAATGTATACTACATAAGGACATTGTGTAGTCCTACGAATGGTATCATAGAGATAGCTGTTTGTCCTATGAAGTATCTACATAGCATATACTGTAGCTCAGTAACTAGAGATCTTAGAACATCACACTTAATTTAATAATTTATAATTTTCAGCAGGACCACATATATTTTAAAAGCCATTCTTGCTGTAATGTACAGTAATGTACTCATATAATCTCAGTCCTTGGGGGCTGGAGCAGGAGGATTGAGAGCTTGAGACAAGCCTATATTAGAAACCCAATCTCAAAAAATAAACAAAGCTGCATTTAAATTCAGATATGTAAGTTAGTAGATGCTTTAAGAAAAAGAAAACACATGACTGAAGAATATATGGAAACTTCAGGTTAATGTTAAAACTTTACACTACAAAACCAGAAAAAAAGTTCATGGTGTTCTTATAGGCTAATGATTCTTGGAGAGAATATCAGAAGTAATAGTTCCTAGTATATTTGACCATATAATGATGGTGCCCCCTCAAATTTACATAATGAAGTCCTAATCCTTAATCTAGTGATACATAAAGACAGGAACTCTGGAAAGCATTCCAAATGAGATACAGCCCTCCTAATGGGGTTAGACCCTTATAAAAGAAACACCAACAAGTGCATGCCAGTGTGCTGCTTTGATGGCTCTTTCCAAACATAAAAAGAAAGCACTAAAGCATGAAAAGAGATGGGAGCTTTCTTATTTCTTCAAGGAAAGAAAAAAGCCTTTACTATACTGTTACTTTGATCACCAACTTCTAACCTCTAGAAATACTCAGTTCATAGTATTTTATTATAGCAATCTGAATTAAGTTACTCTCATTGTTTTCCAGAAAATACTTCATCAAAATGATGTTCAACTAAATAAAGACAATGCTGACTTAAATAAATATTTTTTTCAGGGCAACTGACATAGAAATGAATCAGATACTTGACTAGCATTTGTTTGATACTAAATAAAATTGTTCAAAACCTCAAATAACTCCAAAATATTTCAGACATGTATGAATGTTCTTATTATTAAACTTTATTCTTATAATCATGTCATAGCTCTAACAAGATAGACATATGGTACATGAAAGCAGGAAATATTACTTCCCATAAATCATTCTTAGACTGGGGAGAAAAGATATTAACTGAGAGAGGATAAAATTATGTGAGAGTTCTTTAAATCCTAGGTCTACTCGCTATGTAGTATAAATTTTCTTTATGTTTCAGCTTTCTTCGTCTAACAAATAGGGATGAAATTTAACTTTCTGAGGCAAACAGGATAGACATCAGAAGAGGGAGAAAACAGGGAACAGGACAGGAACCTACCACAGAGGGCCTCTGACTCTACCCAACAGGGTATTAAAGCAGATGCTGAGACTCAGAGCCAAACTTTGGGCAGAGTGCAGGGAATCTTATGAAAGAAGGAGGAGATAGAAAAACGTGGAAGGAACAGGAGCTCCACAAGGAGAGCAGCAGAACAAAAAAATCTGGGCACAGGGGACTTTTCTGAGACTGATACTCCAACCAAGGACCATGCATGGAGAAAACCTAGAACCCCTGCACAGATGTAGCCCATGGCAGCTCAGTGTCCAAGTGGATGCCCTAGTAATGGGAACAGGGATTGTCTCTGACATGAACTCAGTGGCTGACTCTTTGATCACCTCCCCCTGAGGGGGGAGCAGCCTTACCAGGCCACAGAGGAAGACAATGCAGCCAGTCCTGATGAGACCTGATAGGCTAGGGCTAGTTGGAAGGGGAGGAGAACCAACCCTATCAGTGGACTGGGGGAGGGGCATGGGAGGAAAAAAGGGAGGAAGGATGGGATTAGGAGGGGATCAGGGATGGGACTATGGCTGGGATACAAAATGAATAAATTGTAACTAATAAAAAAAATTAATTAATTTTAAAAATTAACTTTCTGGCTATTTACTAAAAACAATTGACAACTCAAAAATTAGACATTAGATAGTATTACTTCATCATTTTAAAGATGGGGGAGTATGACGTGGAAAGGATAGGAGCTCCTTAAGGACCAAATATATTTGGGCACAGGGGTCTTTTCTGAGACTGACACTCCGCCAAGGACCAGGTATGGATATAACCTAGAACCTTTGCTCGGATGTAGCCCGTGGTAGCACAGTAACCAATTGGTTTCCCATAGTAAGGGGAACAGGGACTATTTCTGACAGGAACTCAATGGCTGACTCTTTGACCTCCCCACCCCCCAAGGGAGGAGCAGTCCTGCTAGGCCACAGAGGAGGACTTTGCAGCCAGTCCAGAAGATAGCTGATAAAACAGGGTCAGATGAAAGGGGAGGAGGTCCTCCCGAATCAGTGGACTTGGAAAGGGGCAGGGAGGAGATGAGGGAGGGAGGGAGGGCGGGATTGGGAGGGAATGAGGGAGCGGAATACAGCTGGGATACAGCGTTAATAAAATGTAACTAATAATAAAAATTTATTTAAAAATAAAAAAATAAAAGGGAAAAAATAAAAATAAAATAAAAATAAAACAATAAATACCAGTTTAGAAGAAAAAGTAGAACTGGACATGGCGGCATGCATGTTTAATCCCAGCACTTAGGAAGCAGAAGCAGGTGGATTTCTGGGTGATGGAGGCCAGCCTGGTCTATATACTGAGTTCCATGCCAGCCAGTGCTACACCATGAAACTCTGTCTTAAACAAACAAGTGAATTAATAATAATAATGAATAAAAAGGAATACAGTACCATGGATATGTGATAAAATTACTATAAGTGTGAAATTGTCATTTTAATCTTTCAGAACAACAAGGCTGTGTACATGTCATTATTTAAAAATTCAGATGGCAAATCCAATTTTTAACCTCAAAAAGACAAGTTTTCAGAAGAATAATTACACTTACACTGAGCGTACTGATTTGCTTTCTCGTTTCAATGTGAGCAGATGAAACTTTGCTACTGTAGACACTTGCTGTTTCCAAAGTCTCGTGGTGCTCACTTGAGAAGCTTTGGTTTCAGAAAGAATAAGTAAACTCTGCTCCATTTCATCAAAAGATTTTGAGTCCATTTCTTCCTCTAGTGGCTGCTGTGTAAATATACTATAATCTATTTGCCAATAAAACAAAACAAAACAAACAAAAGACATGTCATATCTGGAAGTGATATGACACAAAACAGGAACTCTTACACACTTTGGCATCATCTTCTGCAGTTGACCATGTGCTAAGCTCTGGTCATAAAATGCTCAGCTCACATTCTCATTACGCTACACCGCTCCATCTTCATTCTTTGTCATAGCATCCAAGATGCTTTTGGCAAGGTTACCACTAACTTCCTCACTATCAAGCCCCTCGACATACTGTTTCCAAACCATTTTCTTTCCTCATTTTACTCTGTATGATACTTGACAATTAAGTGTTCACTTTCTCTTGCCCCAAAGACAGCTTAAAAAAAAACTGCTTCTGTTCTTTTGTGAAGAAAAACTCTTGTCAGCCCTTCTTTTTCTCAACTGCTTAGGTTGACCCTTACGTGTACTATTCTCCCTATCCACGTGTTCTTACCTATTCAGTATCTTTGTGACTTCAAAATTTCTATCTCTAGCCCTCACATCTTCACTTGGCTTCAGCTACCTCTCAAACAATGAAGGCAAAAATGCATTCTATCTTTCTATAACCCTACTCCTCTACTCTCAGGAAGCAGCAATCCTGCATCTAGTTCTCAGAGTAAAATCTAAAAATGATTTTTGATCTTCTCTAACAGTCCTCATTACTACTGAGATTAGTACAACACAAAACCATTTTTTGCAGATTTTACTGCCATTCCTTCAAGATAAAATTTACATACAAGTGTCCTGACTGATCTGCTCTTCTTGCACCACAATTATCATTCACATCTGAGTTCAAACATCTTTTCAATAAAGTCCTCCCTGATAATAAAACCTTCCAAGAACATTTCATTCACTATTTCTATCAGTATTAATAAATATTTCAATTACTTATTTACTTCTGGCCTTGTTTCCACAAAGTAACACAAACATCATATGCTTGCATAATTCACTTGCTTGTATAATTATTTGTGTTGTCTAGTTTATTTGCTGATGTTTTTAGTTCTGTTTTTACCTGCTTGGTCAATTTCTGCTTCAACTTCTAGCTTTAAGAATACATCTTCCAATGTTGTCATGGAAACCCCATAAGAAATAACACCCAGATTTGAATGAATATCTAGAGCAGAAAACAGGCCTAAAAGAAAGGAAAAAAGTTGAATGGTATAGTGCTCTCATAAAATGGTATAGAGTGACTAAGAGATGGCTCAGCAGTTAAAAGCACGTATGCTGTTGTAGAGGGCCCAAGTGCAATTCCCTGCACTCACATTGGGGCCTCTAACTCCAGCTCCTAGGAACCTGATGCCTCTGAGAAGCCACCATAGGCACCTGTACTCACATGCAACTACCCCACCCACACCCACACAATCTAAAATAAAATCAATATAAATTGGCCTACAAAGCCGTTAAAAAAAATAATAATAAAAATTAGTCTAAAATACCATTCAAAAATGGGCATGAGCCAGCCATAGCTATTCATGTCTGTGATCTCAGGACTCTAGAGGCTGAGGCAGGAGGACTGTTATGAAATTAAGACTACCCAGCACTACATGGTGGGTTCCAAGCCAGCCAGGCTAGCCTGGAACAGAGTGTAATATCCTATCTCAAGAAAAGGAAAGAAAGAAGGAAGGAAAGAAGGAAGGAAAGAAGGAAGGAAGGAAGGAAAAAGGAAGGAGAGAGGAAAATAGGAAGGAAAGAACAAAGGAAGAAAAAGGAAGGAAGAAAGGAAGGAAAAAAGAAGGAAAGGACGGGAGAAAGAAGGAAGGAAGAATTAAGGAAGAAAGGAAGGAAGGAGGGAAAGAGGAAGAAAGAAAGGAGGGAGGGAAGAAGGAAGGAAGGAAGGAAAAAAGGAAGGAAGGAGAAGGAAAGTAAGATAAAGAGAGAGAGCAGAAGAAAGAAGCAAAGAGAAAAAAATTGAATATTATTAAATTTACTTAGTCAGCACAGTGATACTAAAAAATTTTGGTCTCGGAATATTTTTAAAATTATTATAAATTCTAAAATTTGCCAAGGAAATTTTATTTATGGAAAATATCCCATTAGAAATTCAGTATGTTGCAAATAAAAATTAATATTTTATAACAGTTAAAGAAAACAATTCTAAATTATAATTTACTCTGAAATTAGAAATTATTTGAAAACACATACAAAGCCTCCCTACACATATATACACCAAAAACAAAAACATACACTGTCTCCTCAGGAAACCTACCAATAATCCTGTCTTTTTTGAAACAGACAGTTTCTAACGTTTCCCACTGTACAACTGGCTGGGCTGGCTATAAAACTTGCTATAGACACTAGACTGGCCATTCTCTGGCTGACTCTGCCTCTCAATTGCCATGATTACAGAAAGGCACCACCATACCCAGAAAATTTTCATTTTTTCTTAACAACATAAACATAATTCTCTTCATTTGCATTGAGTATTTAAGTTAACAAATTATAGTTGTATATTTGTAAAAAGACAAAAACAAAAATCATACACATTAGTATGCAGTATTTCAGTTTCAAAGACAAGTATAAGATTAAGCTGTGGCCACCTGGATCTGTTACATACAGAAATAATCAAAGGAGGTGATCAGAGAAAAACCTATTCCCAAAAGAAACAAAAGCTCTATTGAACCAAGAGCTTTAATTAATTAGATAGATAGATAGATAGATAGATAGATAGATAGATTACCTGAAAATTTGTCCATGTCTTTGAAAGGCAAGCTATACACAAGCTGTTGGTCATTCTGTTGCAATAAAGCAGCTGCAGGTATGTGCTGCCTAACCAGCGAAGAAAGTGATTCTGTGGCACAGTATCTGTCTATGTACATGCTAGAGAAAGCCAAAATCATAATCTTATTCACTAAACAACCAAAAGTAAATTCTGAATTTTCTCAATTTTATCACTAAACATGGTTAAGGTACAATATACCACATCTTAAAAAACAGTAACAGTTGGCCTTGCTCCTCAACTGCAGCATTTGGGAGAACAGGTCCTGCACCTCAACCAGGCAGCACGGTAGCTGACCCTGGAACCTGGGTGCAGGCAAGCTAGCCCCAAGAGTGTGAGCATGGGAACACTGGTCCTGCCACTGGTCTGCTACGTGGTGTCATGGGTAAAAGAGAGATTGGCCCCCTTGCTTCTTGCCACCTATGGCAGGCAGGTAAGCTGGCTCCAAGATCATCAGAGTGAGAGTTAGCCTTGCCCTGTACCTGCTGCAGCACTTGGGAGAGCAGGCCCTGCACCTCACCTGGGCAGCACAGCAGAGCTGGCCTTGGGTGTGGAGGTTGTGGGTGAGCCGACCCCCAAGGCAGTGTGGGAGACTGGCCCTGCCTCTTATCCGCTGTGAGGTGGTATGAGTGAGGGAAAGGTGCCCTTCCCTCCATTTTGCCCTTGCCACAGGTGGTGGGCAAGAAAGCTGGCCTGTACAGGGTCATGAGAGTAGGAGAGGTGGCCCTGCCTCTCACCTGCTACATCATTCAGATTCAGAAGGGTAGGCCCTGCACCTTGCTTGGGCAGCATAGTAGAGCTGGCCCTGGGTGTGAGGTTGCAGGTGAGCTGGCCCAAGGGAGAATGGTACAGATGAGGTGAAGATGCCCTTCTCTCCTCACACATCCCTAGACATCTGTGGCAGGCAGGAGAGCTGGCCCCAGGGTCATGAGAGTGAGATAAGTAGCTGAAACACTTGGGAGAGTGGGACCTGCACCTTGCCTGGGCAACAGGGTAGAGCTGGCCCTAGTTTCAGGGGTTGCTGATGAGCCAGCCCAAAGGTGAGAGTGGGAGAATCAGCTCAGATACCTCAGGCCCAGATCCAGGGCTTTGAGTTGGCCCACCCCAACATCTACTCCATCATCATGCTGGCGTGCATAAAGAGGCCGATTCTACAAACCTAAAACTACTGGATCTCAATGACACAAGGCAAGAAACAGGATATCTGAGGAGTCCCAGTGAGGTAGCAGTACTGACAGAGTAGCATAAGTCAGAGGCTGCATATCAAACCAAGGAGTCATTGCAATGAACATTTACAAGCAAAGAAATGTGGACAAAAAGGAATGTTGTGGAACATACTGTGACACACTATAGCTTCCACAACAGAGATTTTTTTTTTTCTCTGTTGGGAGAAGGTTGCAAGGGTAGAGGATAGGTACAAGGGGAGAATGAGATGAGTAGGACTAGGATGCATGGAAAAAAAAAAAAAAAACAAGAAAAGTTAAAAAGAAAAGAAAAGAAAGAAAAAAGAAAAAACGGTAACAGTATACCAAGCATTAAAAAAAAAATTAAATCACAGAAGAACAAGTGTTACCTCAGGCGGTAGCCTATTCCCCATTTACTTTTCAGGAAAATAGAAGAACCAACACATTTCAGCATTCCTTGTGATATGACAGCTTTCCTATCTACAAAGCAGAATTCACAAGTCAATTTCTAAGGTAATAATATAGCATACATCCAAGTATTATTTCATTATTCATCATCTACCTTATGGAGAAGACACTAAAATACTATGACCTACTTTTTCAGGTGAGAGAAAACAGATACACACTGTTTAGACATGTTTCACATAGCTACGAACATAACAAAGCTAGGAACTGTACTCAGACAGCCTGACTCCAGACTACATACTCCAAATAGCTCGGACTCTTCCTAAAGGAACTTATAATACAGGTGTTTTCACAATTCCTTTATAACCAAATGTACAAAAAAAGAAAACATAATAACAAAAATAAAAACGTTAGTTCATTATATTCTTTTTGATATAGATATTGTTAAAGACATAAGTGACTTATCCATTTATTATATTATACAATCAGCTGGAAAAGAAAAGCTTTATGACTTCTGTCCTAAGTATTAAAAACCAATTCTAACATACATATGTACATAATATGTAAAAATGTTATAATATATCTATATATACACACACACACACATAACCAAAACTGCACACACAAAAAAATGGCTAATAGGGCAGTAAAATCTACCCTAGAATGGCCCACTTACAAAGCTGGCCCTTGACTAGCATCTGGGAATCTGGATGCTGGAACACTCCTGTTAGTGTCAAAACAGACAAGGCAAACTCACTATGTCTAAGCTCTGCATACAAAAACACAAGAGTGAATGCTGAAAGCTTGCTTTCCTTTGGAGAGTCTGGGATTGTGCTGTCAGGAAGAGTAGCTATATCACTGGTGTCCACAGGAATCATGTACACCAAGTCTCTAACAACCAGCAGACAATATTGCATACATATGGTTACAAGTAAATCATGGGGAAAATAAGGGCCCCTGGGAAACATGTGCCTGGCTTCCTCAGGACTTTGCATCATGTAATTTAGCCTTTTGTTATAATAAATTGGTATATATGAGTATGATAATATGGAAAATCTTATATGAATTCTTTGAGAAATCACTGAAACAGGATGATCTGGGAAATACTGAATACAGAAATATATAATTTTTCATTTTTAAAAAGCTTTTTGTTTAGAATATACACCGTTACATAACTCTTTATTTGTTCCTCAGGATTTAGCATTTCCATGTTTATCCCCTTTGGCTTTTATAAGTTAAAGCAAAATCTCACCAGCAAGAATATCAGCTTCATCCATAAAATGAGTACTGAACACTGTCACTCTGTTAGCTTTCCTGTATTTTAAAAGATTCCAAACAATGTGACGAGAGCAGGGATCCATTCCTGCTGTTGGTTCATCTAGTAGTAGTATCTGAATTAAGAAAAAAAAATATTTAAAATTTATATGAATACTGAAAAATCTACTTCAAATTAATATTTTCACCCAAAAACCTGTTTTTCACTCTTATTTAATACCCCAACCAAGGACCATGCATGGAGAGGATCTAGACCCCTGCTCAGAGGAAGCCCAAAGGCTGCTCAGTATCAAAGTGGGTTCCCTAGTAAGGGGAACAGGGGCTGTCTGACATGAACTCAGTGGCTGGCTCTTTGACCACCTCCCCCTTTGGGGGTGCTGCCTTGCCAGGCCGCAGAGGAAGATGATGCAGCCAATCCTGATGAATCCTAATAGGCTAGGGTCAGATAGTAGGGGAGGAGGTCCTCTCCTATCAGGGGATTAGGGGAGGGGCACAGGGGAAGAAGAGGGAGGGAAGGTGGGACTGGGAGGAGATAGAGGGGGCTATAGCGGGATACAAAGTGAATAAATTGAATTAAATAAATAAATAGAAAAAACTAAAAAAATAAAGTTTGTATAAATCTTTAAAACTGTGAATGTTTTCCTTGGTTACTTATATGTAAGACACTGATATGACAATCAGGCAAACAAAATGGCAAAATATGTATATTGCTATATATAATTAAATCTATATATAGAACAGTTAATTTTTAGAGAAGAATGTTCTATATCATTACAAACAAAAGCATTTTTGTGGGGAAGGGACACTTTTTATTAAGCTAGACTCTTACTATGTAACCTATACTATATAGGAGTCATAGACTACATAGAACTCATGATCTTCCTGACTCAGCTTCCTGAGAACTGGACTACAGGTATGTGCCACTTATCTGGCTTCCAGTTATATTTAATTTAGGATAGTATGTGCCAGTTAATAAAAGTCAGACTTCATCCTGATCCCATGCTACAGAAAAAACAGGAACACAGCAAGGCAGTGGTTTCCAAAAGCCCATTCTGCAAGAGTGAGCATTTTAACTACGTGTAAGGTAAAGCTGCTTCTGTTTCTATAGCATAAAAGGAACACATGTAAAATCAGCGCACTGGACAATGACTAATTCAATTATCCCTTTAATTTTTGTCTTGTTTTAACTTTTCAAAAATTTTGTTTATTATTTTATGCATATGAGTATTTTAAATGTTTATATGTCTGTGCACTGTATGTATGCCTGGTGCCCCAGAGGCTACAAGTTTATCAGATCCGCCTAGAACTGGAGTTTGTTAGGATTATCTTCTTGTGCACTGTGTAAAGACTGTCTTCGTATTATTCAAATGCTGATTTCTGTACCAGCAGAAAGCCAAGTACAGGCCAGACTTCAGTATTATTTTTATGAAGCATCACCTGTCTCAGTGTTTTGTAAACATCTTCTAAATGACCTTCTGATTGGCTTAAAAGAGCTGAATGGCCTATAGCACGCAGGAGAGAGTAGGCGGGACTTCTGGATTGACTGAAACTCTGGAAAACAATTGCCAGCCAGAAGCAGTGGAAGAATCATGTGAAGGAATGGATTGAATAAAAGAAAGGCAATGAGTCACGAGGCAGAATGTAGATTAGTATAAATGGGTAAACTTAAGTTACAAGTGCTAGTTGGGTACAAGCCTAACTAAAGCCAAGCTTTCATATTAATAAAAGCCTCTGTGTCATTACTTGGGCAGCTAGTGGGTCAAGACAGTCTGGAGATAATTGGTATCCAATGGGGATAACTGGAGTCCAACATGAGGCAACAGGAGTTAGAGACAACTTTAAGCTGCTATGAAGGTGCTGGGAATTGAACACAGGTTCCTGGAAGAGCAGCTAGTACGCTGAACCACTGAGCCACATAGTTAGCCCCATAACCTTCTTTCTTATTTAATATAATTTAAAATTATCTCATCAATGAAATAGGTATTTTATTTACTTTTGGATTCCCAAGAACTGCAATTCCTAAAGACAGCTTTCTTTTTTGGCCACCACTTAATTTTTTGGCTTGATTATCTTTGATAGCTTGCATATCCAAATCCAGTAAAACCTTCTGCACCTGTAAAAGTAAAGTGTGAACAATGTTATTTTAACAATCATATCATTTTCTTTTTTTTATTTTCTAAGTAATAAAAACATTTATTTACTATCAAGCTTTATTTTAAATTATTATCTTTCAAATCAATGCAATAGACAATACGTTCCAGGAGGATAAGATTAAAAATATCAATTGAAACAACCCAGCCTAACTAAATAGATGTTCCAATCATATCATTTTCATGTTATCAAATTTAGTTTCTAAATATAAGTTCTGAAGTACTATTTTAAGCATTATTTAATCAGTATGATTTTAAAATTAATTTTAATATCAATTTTAAAATGTTGTTAGGATGTGCTTAATTTTTACAAATATATGTAACAAATTTCTTGGGAGGCTCTGTTTAAATTTTGTGCCTTGTGCTGGTTAGTGGGGAAGGAAAAAAGTTGAGAGTGAAGGCTATGTGTGTACTGAGGCAAGAGAGTGGTGTACAGAGGAAGACCAGTGAGGGCAGAGCAGATGAAAAGATGGCAAGGAAAAGTAAGTACCCTCTGGTTGAAAAGAGAAAAATTCACATGTGCTAATGTGTGTACTCCAAATCCATCTAATTCTTCATATTTTCTGTTTACTGGCCTAGAGATATTTCATGTTTAGATTTTCAAGCATATTTATTGTACAATTATTACAGCAAATTATAAGAAATACAGTGATGGCTTATATATGAATAACATACTTCTTGAATTATATTGTTGGCTGGTATTCCTTTGATTGAAGCCAAAATTGATAAATTTTCTTCTACTGTCAAAACATCAAAGTTTATATCTAACTGTGGACAAATGCCAATCATTTTTCTTGCTTCAAACATTTCATCTATTTCAGAGACTCTGTATCCATATATAGAAGCAAACCCTAAAAGCAAAATATTTAAATTTACATTAAAGACATTGATTGTTAAAAATGCATGTTTTGATGTACCTAATAACTTAACTCATTTTGTCATAACACACAAGCAAAGGCAGAATTAATATAAATGTGGAAGATATAACATTCTCATGTCGACAGAATTTGTGGTGTGTTTTCAATTATATTTCAAACTCATTTTCCTTCATTCCCAAGACATATTATATAGTGAAAACAACTATAAAATACAAGCTTAGCATGAAACATATATATGTGTGTGTGTGTGTGTATATATATATATATAATGACAGCGTTTATATTTATGGTCAGCAATGATTTCTTTCACCTCCAGATAGTATGAGCTAATAAGTAAAGATATACAAGTTGTATACAAGCTGGTTGTGTGGTCTTGAACATAGTAATATCTTGAATTCCTACATCATCTGAATGGTAATTTACTCCACTTAAGAACTGTTAAGTCAATGTGATATTGCATGGAGAACTCTAACAGAAGTCATGAGTCTAACATGTAAGATATTACAACTGATGTCAGAAAACATCACAAGAAAAAAAAGAACAAATGGAACTAATTTTGAAAGTTAAGTCTTGTTTACAAAGTGGAAATGCAGATTCAATACAATCCGGCCTCTTTATGCTAAAATTTATTTCACTGACACTATTCAGTAATTGCAGAAACGTGGGATTTCCACAGTCTACACCAACAAGACAATCCCAGGTCAAGACTATACCTTTGAGGTACTGCTCTTAAAGTTTTATTTTAGAAGATAGTGTTGGTAGTTACCATTCTTTCCTGTAGCTGCATATTGAGATATTGGTGTGCTTTCTAATGGCAATCTAATTTCCAATTAGTTATTGGTTTATTCTTCCATGCAAATAAGGAATAAAGATATGTACACATATACTATATGATGGAAATGGGTATATAAAATAAATGAAAAGTAAATTGAGATAAAGTTAAAAAGTTATGTTTTTTTACTTTATTAAATATCATAGAAAGTTTTCTATAAGAAATAAGTATTTATCGTGAAGAAAAAAACCTCTTCATTGATAGCTACTCCAAACTACTGACATACGTCATCTGGTACACATGTAAGGAGGACAAATGACTGCTGCACACTGTGACTCTTCAGTTAATAACACTACAAAAAAATAATAATAATTTTTTTTCCTTATGAGAACAGTCTTACCATCAGAAGGTGGGCACAATCCACAAAGAATATTCATCAGTGTACTTTTTCCTGTTCCACTATGGCCCAGTAATGCAGTAATTTGACCTTCATATATATCAAACGACAAATCTAGTTCAGGAGAAAAGAAAAAGGCTCAAATGTGGTTTTTATACCTGTCCAGCTATATAAGGCAATTCATAATTCCAAGTGATCTTAAGTAAGACCTATTTGAATACATAAAGTTACACCAGGGCAGTTTCAGTAGTCTGCACGTAGTAGTATGGATAGCAGGAAAGCAAGTGAACTGTTATTGAATTTGTGTATAAGGTGTATACAAAACAGCTGAAGGTTTTCTACGTACTGCCTTTTAATTGTCAGGGGAGTCAGGTACACTGGTGCACACCTGTAACTCCTGCCCTCTGGGAGGCAGAGGCAGGTGGATCTCTATGAGTTCAAGGCCATACTGATTTACAAAGGGAGTACAGGACAGCCAAGGGTACACAGAAAAACCCTGTCTCAGAAAAAAAAAATTATCAATATAAGAATTTATTTCACAAAGGTATGTGAAGATATGTTAAAGTGAAAACAAAAAGAACAAAACAAAGAATTAACACCAAAAGTACAAGAAGGCTAAGAGAGGCTAAAGGTTCAATTTGTAAAACTTATTTTCATTTTATGCGTCCAAATGTTTTGCCTGCATGTGTCAGATCCCTTGAAACTGTAGTTACAGAAGACTGTGAACTGCCGTGTAGATGCTGGGATCTAGGATAGTGATCTTAACTACTAAGCCACTTCTCCAGCCCCTAAGGGTTCAATTTAATGAATACATATAACTAGACGGATATATAAAGAATTTAAGGAGGACAGAGATGAACATCTAAAATGATAAAGCAGGAACTGGTGAAGAAACTATCCTCAGACTGAAAGAAAGCTCCTCAGAAAAAGCCTCACTTTCCACTCAACCATGCGAGGTTGATTAACGAATGAGAACCTCCGTGATCTGAAGAGGTTGAAATGTTGCAGGTCCAGAGCCTACTTACAATTTATCTTGGGCTATCCTGAGCCCCTGTAGTAGCCATTCCTTTCGCACATCTGTTTTTGACGGAACATCCACGAACTTGCCAGGTAAATCCTTTGAAATGTAATAGACAACTAGAGTCCAGCAACAAAACGCTGAGAGTATAATCAGACAGCGCCCGAGGCCTACAGCAGAGCCCCACCCTGCGGGTTTTTTTTGTTTGCTTGTTTTTTGTTTTGTTTTTTGTTTTGTTTTGTTTTTTGTATTTGAAAATAGCCTTTATTGTTGATTGGAACATGGAATTGGGGGTAATCTAAATCTGAGTTCCTGGGTCACAGCCACTCATATTTGGTTCCAGAATAAATTTTCCTAATGCTAACGCAGAGATGTAAAAGAGGAGAAGGAGGGAAGTCTCATATCCCAAGTCAGTGACCCAGGTTAATAATGGAAGTGAGTAGGCTGTTGTAGGGCATTAGTGTGGCAGACAGAGGAAGAATCATGAGTTCAAGACCATACTAGACTGCATACCAAGACCTTGTTTCTTAAAAAACAAAACTGTAGGATCTTAAAGGTTCAATGTAGGAAATGAGGACTCAGTAAGAAACTTCTAACAAAATATAATTACCTTGGAGGATCTCAAAGTAATATACCAATAATCTGTGCACACATACATGTGCACACAAGCCTATGTCAACTAAAATAGCTCAGTAAAGTATACATCTCCCATATACTCATTAATACGCATAAGTATTTTCAATTTTAATTATCTCATTATGTTTTTAATTTGTATTGCCTTAATAAGTAAGATACCTAACATTATTTCATGTGCTGATTTGCTATCATTTTTTCTTCGCTGGTAGAATATGTGTAAATACTTTGTCCATTTATTACACAGTCTTCTAGTTAGCTTCAGCTGGCTGTGAACTTGATAGTCTCAAGTTCTCAAGTGTTTTGAGAGAGTGACAATTGGTGGATAGGCATGTCTGTGGGACATTTTCTCAACTGTTGATTGGTGTGAGAGGCCCCAGCCCACAGAGGGCAGTACTACATCCAGGCAGATAATCTTGGCTTTTATAAGAAAGCTGTGAAGTAAGCAGGTATGCAGTGTTCCTCCATGCTTTCCGCTACAGATCCTGCTTGAATTTCTGCCCTGACCTCCTTCAGTGATGGACTGAAATGTAAGACGAAATAAAACCTTTCTTCCTCAAGTTGCTTTTGCTCATGTGTTTACCATGGCAACAGGCAACAGGAACACATGGGTTGTTCTTTTCTTATTGTTGAACTTTGAGACACAATTAAATATTCTACAAACAAGTACTATATGGAATACAGGATTAACAAAGCTTTCTTCCAACTAATGACTTTTTTAATCTCTTCAGCAGTGTCTAACAAGGAGCAGAAGACTTTAATCAGTCAACTATAGTTTGTGCTTTTGCAACTATACCCATAAGACTTTTGTCTACTCAATTTTCAAAATATTTCTATTTTTCCTTCTTTAAGTTCTGTATTTGGCTGTATGATCCATTTTCCACAAGGTCTTGCATATAGTGCACAGCATGGATACAGTTCATATTTTTATGGTCTTTGTTTTGTTTTAAACTTTGAAAATTTAATTATCCATAAAAATATAAATAATATTTGTCTTCTCAATTTCATTGATTTTTCTATTTCTTTTATTCTAAAACTACACTACCTTGACTATAATAGCATTTATATGAAATCTTGAAACAGGGTAATGCTAAATTCCAAATTTTTTTTCATGTTTGGCAATTCTAGGTCTTTTGCATTTACATACAATTTTAGAATCAATTTTTCTAAATGAACAAGAAAGGTCTAATAAATTTTGCCTGATAGAAACTGACTGGTGGATGAATCGAATCAAATCGAATCAAAGACCCAGAAATAAACTCACACACCTATGGAAACTTAATTTTTTACAAAGAAGCAAAACCCATACAATGGAAGAAAGACAGCATCTTCAACAAATGGTGCTGATCTAACTTGATGTCTACATGTAGAAAAATGCAAATAAATCCATTCTTATCACCCTGCACAAAGTCCAAGTGGATCAAAGACCTCAACATAAAACCAGACACACTAAATCTGTTAGAAGAAAAAGTGGGGAACAGCCTTGACCTCATTGGCATAGGAGACAACTTCCTGAACAGAACACCAACAGCACAGGCTCTTATAGCAACAATCAATAAATGGGACCTCATGAAACTGAAAAGCTTCTATAAAGCAAAGGACACTAACATCAGAACAAAATGACAGCCTACAGACTGGGAAAAGATCTTCACTAACCCTTTATCTGACAGTGGGCTAATATCCAGAATATATAAAGAATTGAAGAAGTTAAACAGCAACAAAACAAGTAATCTAATTAAAAAATGGGGTACAAAGCTAAACAGAGAATTCTCAACAAAGGAATATCAAATGGCAAAGAAACACTTAAAGAAATGCTCAACACCCTTATTCATTGGGGAAATACGAATCAAAATGACCTTGAGATTCTACCTTACACTCATCAGAAAGGCTAAGATCAAAAACTCAAGGGATGATGTATGCTGGAGAGGTTGAGGAGAAAGGGGAACTCTCCTCCATTGCTGGTGGGAATGTAACCTTGTACAACCACTTTGGAAATCAATCTGACACTTAGAAAATTAGGAATTTTCTGCTACCTCAAGATCCAGCTATACCACTCCTAAGCATATACCCAAAGATGCCCCACCATTCAAGAAGGACATTTGCTCAACTATGTTCAAAGCAGCTTTACTTGTAATCGCCAGAATCTGGAAACAACCTACATGTCCCTCAATGGAAGAATGGATACAGAAAGTGTGGTACATTTATACAATGGAATACTATTCTGCAATTAAAAACAAGGAAATCATGTTTATACAGGCAAATATACAGGCAAATGGTAGAAACGAGAAAAGATCATCATGAGTGAGGTAACCCAGAAGCAGAAAAACACATATGATATACACTCACTTATAAGTAGATATCAGCCATACAATATAGGGTAAACATACTAAAATCTATAGTCCTAAAGAAGCTAAGCAAAAAGGGGGACCCTAGGGAATATGCTTAATACTCATTCAGAAGGGCAAACAGGATAGACATAGGAAGTAGGAGAAGACAAGGAACAGGACATGAGCCCTCCACAGAGGACCTCTGAAAGACTACCCACCAGGGTATAGAAGAAGATACTGAGACTCACTTTGGGCAGAGCGCAGGAATCCTTATGAAAGAAAAGGGAGATAGAAAGACCTGGAGGGGACAGGAACTCCACAAGGAGACAAACAAGAGCCAAAAGACCTGGGCTCAGGGGCGCCTGCAGAGACCGATACTCCAACTAAGGACCATGCATGGAAAGGACCTAGACCCCCTCTTCAGAGGAAGCGCATAGGCTGCTCAGTTAGCAAGTGGGTGTCCTAGTAAGGAGTACCTAGTAAGGGCTGTCTCTGACTCAGTGGCTGGCTCTTTGATCAGCTCCCCCTGGTCTGTGAAGCCTTGCAGGCCACAGAGAAAGGTGATACAGCCAGCCTTGAGGAGACCTGATAAGCTAGGGTTGGAGAGAAGGGGAGGAGGTCCTTCACTATCAGGGGACTAGGGAAAGGAGAAGAGGGAGGGTGGTGAGACTGGGAGGAAAGGAGGGAGGAGGCTGCAGTGGGGATACAAAGTGAAAAATTGTAATAAATAAATTATAATAAAATTTTAAAAACTTTTGCCTGAGTGTTAATTTATAAAATCTGGATAGAATTCACACCTACACATTCATTCCTCCAACCCTTAAACATGATAAACTGTCTAGCTCTTAAACTCTTGTCAGCAATAATCTGTACTTTTTAAAATACAAATCTTCTAAACTTTTGTCAGATTTATCTATAAATACTTAATATTTTTATGATTTATTTATTTATTATTTATACAATATTCTGCCTGCATGTGTGCTTACATGCCAGAAGAGGGTATCAGATCTCATTATAGATGGCTGTGAGCCACCATGCGGCTGGGGATTGAACTCAGGACCTTTGGACAAACAACCAGTGTTCTTAACCTCTGAGCTATCTCTCCAGCCCCCAATACTTAATATTTTTGATGCTATAGTGAATCCTTTTCATTTTATTTTAATATTTTAGTTTTTTAAGACAGGGTTTCGCTGTGTACCAGAGCCCCTGGTTGTCCTGGGGATGCTTCATAGACCAGGCTGGCCTCGAACTCACAGAGATCCTCCTGCCTCTGCCTCCCGAGTGCTGGAATTGAAGGTGTGAGCCACCACACCCTACTGAATACTTTTTGATTTTCAATTATTTGACGGTAGAATACAGGCACATAGTGGATTTTTCTATATTTGTATTGTACTCTGTCACCTTTCTAAATACATTTTTAGTTTTACTATATTTACTTTAGAGATGGATCATTTCATCTACAAATAAATTGGTTTCACTGGTCCTTTAAAACCTGGGTATCTTTTATTTCTTTCTCTTGCTTCTTGTCATTGGCAATAACTTCCAGTTGAGTAACTGACATTGGAAATTATAGTTAACCTTTAATATTAAGTAAAAAATCATTTATCATTAATGGCACTGTAGCCAGCAATGACAACTCATATTTTGGGCATAATTTAAATTAAGAATTGGCTTATGCTCATCAAAACACACTGTTCAAAACCACAAGGCATGCTACAGATTAAAACAGAATATTTGAATACCTTTATCTAACAAAAGCCATGAACCTAAAATATTAAAAATGAAAAACTTAAAATAGGTACCTTAGAAAAAACGATTCAAAAGGTAAGAAGCATTATGATTTGAGCCAACATAAAATAAAACCATCTGAACATACCACTATAGCTAACAGAATACAATCACATGGATTAAAAATGTCAGGATGTGATGATTTTACTGATCCTGGAAGATAATGACACATTGCATAAATGTACCCCAATTCTCAGGACAAGCATTACACAAAAAAGAATCTTAAGAAGAGATAAACAGGGGCTGGAGAGATGGCTCAGCGGTTAAGAGCACTGACTGCTCTTTCAGAGGTCCTGAGTTCAATTCCCAGCAACCACATGGTGGCTCATGACCATCTGTAATGGAATCTGATTTCCCCTTCTGGTGTGTGTGAAAACAGCATTCATATACATAAAATAAATAAATCTTTAAAAAAAAAAAGAGATAAATAATAGGTACATATGTGCACAATAATAAAATGCGAAAGAATAGAATATAAATTGGTTCAAATTGTTGAGTATTTTTATGTCAACAGATACTATTTTCCTGGCTTTATGACTTCCATGTTGTAAGTTTTATTATGAACATTAGTCACATGAAGTATCTAAAATGGTGAGACAGAAAATCTTAACAGGTAAGCTTAAGTTTCACAACAATGACACCTTCTCCATGTATACTATGATGCTATGGACTCAATTCTGGACAAGCTACTTACTTCTCAAAGCCTCCACATTTTCATTTTTCTTTCTATAGGCCTTCTGAATACCACTTATTCTGAAAAACACAGATTTATATTAAAAGTATACACAAAAATTTATAATTATGTGTTAATACATGCTATTTTTATCCAAGCTGTCTTCCTTGTTTTAAGATGTACCTTTTAAATTTTGAATTAGCTATGCATCCCCAGCAATACAAGACACTTTCCACATTCTTAAGACAGGATTTTATAATATAGTCAGGTAACAGTTAATTTGAAGTATAAAAATCAGATGGGGGAACTTGAGAGATATTTTGAAATCACATGGCCAAAACAAGAATAAATTTGCATACAAAACCTAGAGGAGGAAAGAAAAGGCTAAAATATTTAATAGGAAAAATAATAAACTACCATCCTGTTAAAGTAAAGAACCAAATAAAATTGACACTAAAGAAACAATTATCTAAAGATGCTACAAAAGTATAGTCCTGCTGTCCATTTTAAGCATCACTCATTTTCAGCCTAACACAACTTCTAGGTAAAGCATTGGTTTTAAGGAATCTACTTTTTTTTTTTTCTGAGACAGGGCTTCTTTGTGTAGCCTTGGCTATCCTGGACTCACTTCATAGACCAGGCTGGCCTCCAACTCACAGCGATCCCCCTGCTTCCGTTGGGATTACGAACATGAAACACCACGCCCAGCATTATATTATTTTCACCTTTCATGAATTAAATACTTTTTACATTAGTAAAAGGAAAATAAACTAGGTATCATTTCATGTCAAAACTATTAAACTGCCTAAAATGTGAATTTTACAGTAGTATAGTATACAATTTAAATGTCATAATTCCCATCAACAATTCTACCTGTACTTAAAAATTAAACATACCTTATAGCTTCTTTTCCTATAAATTCTGAAGAAACTGGCTCAACAATTTCATTAAGACTAATATTCCCATTAATGTTGCCCTCTGATAACTCCTTATAATTTCTTTTGGTTTTTGACCAATATGATGGTTTTAGAAAGTACAAAGATGATCTCCTTAAGCCAAATTCCCCTAAAAAAATTAAAAACTGAGTTATAAGAAATTATTTTTGAAAGCTTGTTAAATCATAGTTAGTAAATAAGCTTACTTTACTTACTTTTAATTTTAAAAGTCATATTGGATGGGTATGGTAGCACACACCTTGAATCCTAGCACTTGGGAAGCAAAGGCAGACAGAACTCTGTGAGTTCAAGGCCAGCAGAAAGTACACAAGTTCCAGGCCAGCAAATAATATAGAGTAAGACCTTGTCTCAAATAAATTAGTAAAAAGTAATTAAATAAAGACATAGCAACTAGTCTAACCATATTAGACAAGCCTGGAATATAGGAAAATGTAATTATAACAAAAACAGAAAGGCTCTGGCCAGGCAGTGATAGTGCACACCTTTAATCTCAGCCCTTGGGAAGCAGAAGCAGGTGTATCTCTGAGTTCAAGGACAGCCTGGTCTACACAAAGAGTTTCAAAACAGCCAGGTCTACACAGAGAAACCCTGTCTCAAAAACAAGATGCCATGAATTTGAGGGTGGGGGACATGGGAAGAGTTAGAGGGAGGAGAGTGAAAGAAGACATGATATAATTGTATTTTAATTTTTCAAAATTAAAGTAAATTTTAAAATGATGAAAGGTGTTTAGAGATAAAAAGTTGTTTCATAGTTTTGGATCTTAGAGTGAAAAATAAATTAGTTTAAAAAGATTAATACAATAAGATTGATGTATGAAGTTCAGCTAGGCTTTCAAAAAAATCTTTTGTTTGTTTGTTTGTTTGTTTTGGTTTTTTTTTTCAAGACAGGGTTTTCTCTATATAATAGGATGGCCTCGTATGACACAGATCTGCCTATCTCTGCCTCTCCCACCACACCCGGCTAAAAATGTGAAGCCCAAGCTGGCCTCAAAGTCATGATCCTCCTGCCTCCACTTCCTTCAGTAAACTCTACCAGTGTGAGCCACCACAATCAGCAAACATCTCTCTTGTTACACAATCTCTTTTTGCTCACTAGTGCTTAGTAAATACAATATATATTGTGAATATATGCATATATATGTGTATATATATATATATATATTACTCAAAAGCAGATTAAACCATCAATATGACATACAATGTTCTAGCTAGGAGAAAAATGTTAAATTAATCCTATATGAGGAAAATTACTTTAGAATCTTTACAGTAACCAACCACATACCTGGAATGACTTGATCAAGATACACAGCCAGGAGGACATAGAATATACTATCAAGAGCTAGCATGATAATAGTAATAATTAGAGGATAGGGACCTTCAGTCAAATTAGAAAATAAGGCACCTTCATTAAAATCTTCTAAATGCATGACCTGGAAAAAAATAAAACATCAACTTTATTCCATAAAAATTAGAATAAAACTGCATAATTCTATAAATTCCAGAGTAACATTAATAAAATTATTTAAAAAGTAATTGGTACCAAGTTTTTATAAGAGAAATAGTAAGACCACAAAGAAGTTTATCTAAATGATTCATTTAATCATGATTTCTATTCTGTGTATGAGGGAAGGGGGGCTGGATTGTTTGTTTTGTTTTTTGAGACAGAATCACTCTATGTAGACCAGGCTGGCCTACATAGAACTCAGAGATCTGCTTGCCTCTGCCTTCTGATTAAAGGAGGGACTTAAAGGTGTGCTAGGAATAAAAGCATGCACCACCATGCCCTCCTTTTAATTCTTTTTCCCAGTCTGTGCTTCTTAAGCTTGTATACAACACTTCCTGAGTCATTTAATTCTAATGTAATGATAATCAAAGGAAATGAAAGTAAAGTGTAATGTTAATAACACCTAAGAAAAAAGGATCAAATACATATTACAGCATAAAATTACGGTCAACATGTCTATAATACTAAAAAAGGGAAAGTGTTTTGATCAACACAATTACTTAAGTATATGCAGTAGGCACAGGTGTGGAGAGAAACATTCTAGAGGCTAAGGTCAGGTTTGAGTACAAGTCATTCCTCTGTGGGAATAAGCTCATTCCACCTCAATCTTAGTCCTCTCATCTCCAAACTGAAGGAGATCAATGGAATGATATTTAAGGATCCTGTCACTACCAACAAAAATGTATTACCATAGCTCTACTTTTTGAAGAAAAGAGAAAGTCAATATAGTCTCAAAGTATGTAACAATGACTCTTAAGTAATTAAATCTTGATTAATATATATATTTATAATCTATTGTAATGTTACCTCATAATATCAAACATAAATCACACAGTAAAAAAAATCATATTTTCTTTGTATAACTGATTTTATGTTCTATTCTATAAAATAGCTCCTTATAAGATTTTTCCATTTGATTCTAATTATACATGTAAAAAAAATCATAAATCTAAACATTCTTAATTTTAAAATTTGTCTTATAATTTTATGTGTACAGGCATGTATGCCTGTGTGCCCCATGTGTGCCTGTCGCCCATGAGCAAAAGGGGGCATTAGATCTCTGGAACTAGAATTGCAGCCACTTGAAAGCCACCATATGAGTGCTGGGAATTGAACTCTGACCCTCTGAAAGAGTAGCTAGTTCTCTTAATAAATAAGATATTTCTTCTGACCCTAATTCTAAATAAGTATTATTTAGATGAATGACAATTCCATAGTTCCTAGACCAATAAAACCTACCATACCTACATATTTTACTACTTTAATCTTGACAACTTTGTTCTGTTTCATGCACAATTTTCTGTTCACCATTCTTCTAAAATAAATTTAAATATGTTTACAATACAGCAATGAAGATTACTTGGAACTTAAACCAGCAACTTCTAATAAACTGAGTTTTTACACCAAAACACCATTATGAGATACACAAAAGCAAAAACTGAAGAATTTGTAAACAATACATTTAACTGAAAACTTACAATTAGAGAAATTCTGAGTGAAAACAAATATAAAATGTACTCTCTAGTGTATTTCTTTCTGATGAAATTGACAGTTTCCTTACATTTCTTTCTCATGAAATGATTATTAGTTGTAAACAACTAATTGAACTGGCAAGAAGAGAAAATACTTGGTGAATGAAAGATGAATTTATTACCTGTGCAATGCCGATCAGAAAGGTGCACTGACAGAAAGGACTGAAGAGCCACACTAGCGATTTGGGGAAACTTTCCATGAGAACTATCAAAAGGCCGACAAATCCAAGTGCCACAGTGAGAAAAAATTCAACTACTCCCACATGTTTTGATTTTTTAAAAAGAGGTGTCAACATCAAAGCAAAAAACACCTAAAAAGCATAAATGTTAAGGTTAATGTATAACTCTTATACATTACAACTCTTATACACTGACACAAAATAAAAATTTACTTTTTGTGAAGAAAAATGAATTCATGAGGAACTACAACTATTAAAATATAGTTTCTGGCTGGAGAGATGGCTCAGCAGTTAAGAGCACTGTTTTTCCAAAGGAAATTCCAGCACCCACATGGTAGCTCACAACTGTCTGTAACTCCCATTCCAGGGGAGGAAGGATTAAAGGAGCCAGAGAGGTCAAGGACACCACAGAAAATGTATAGAATTAACTAACCTGGGCTCACAGTGGCTCAGAGACTGAACCACCATACATGGGAAGGAGCTAGGTCCCCTACACATATGCCCCCTACACATATTAACAATGTGCAGCTTGGTTCTCATGAGGTCGCTGTCTCTGACTCTGTTGGATTCCTTTCCCCTAAATGGGCTGCCTCGTCTAGCCTCTAAGAGGAGATATGCCTGCTCCTACTACAACTTGATATATCAAGTCGGGTTGATATCCATGGGAGACCTCCCCTTTCCTGAGGAAAACAAAGGGGGCATTGGGGGAGGGGAGGGGAAGAGGGCGGAGAGAGAGACCAAGGCTGGAGAGAAACAGGGAGGAGAGGAGGGAGAAGAAACTACAATCCAGACGGTAAGGTAAATAAATAAATTAAGGAAAAAAAACTACATTTCTTAAAAAACAAACCAAACCTTTAAAACTAACTGTCCTATAGTATAAACTTGAAAAGGCTAGGGCCTCATGAAAGAAGAAAAAAAATACAGCAGTGTGCAATCTTCCACAGGACTATATAAAAACAAGAGAAGAAATACATGTAAAATATTAAACACCAAAACAAGTTAATATTTTTGTTTGTTTGTTTTTTGAGACAGAGTTTCTCTATGTAACAGAGCCCTGCCTGTCCTGGACTCACTTGGTAGACCAGGCTGGCTTTGAACTCACAGAGATCTGCCTGCCTCTGCCTCCAGAGTGCTGGGGTTAAAGGTGTGAGCCACCACACCTGGCTAAAACAAGTTAGATTTAAATGTGAGATTATATTGTAATTATCCTAAAATGCCTGGTAAACAATACTACATCATATACTATTTTATTTATCTGTAACTTAGTAAAAATATCTTTAACGGAAAATTGACTAAGTTAACCAAAGAAGATTCTCACTACATTTACCAAGTACTTTGACATTCCCACTTAAAATACTCACAGATGATAATCCGTATAGGAAGAACAGTAGAAAAATCACAAGGCTGCTACTCTGAGGGAATAACGAAGAAGCTGTTGCAATGAATGCCATAAGAAGGGACATGAGGAAAATCAAGCTTGTATACAAAAGAACCCAGGAAAGCCTACAATGAAAGCACAAACACATTTATAACCAAATGAATAAGCTCCAGTAGTGAAAAAAATCGCTTTAAACTGAACTTCAAATTTGTTTTAGCCATTTTATTCTATAAATCAATTTATTTTCATGTGTTCACATTAATATTGTTAGGTAATCAAGAATAAAGCACTAGTCATGTCACAGGTGGATGTGACTGACAGAGAGATAAAATGCTATTTCTCAAAGTTGTAAAATATAATGGCAAGTCATGATTAATTTAAAGCCCAGGAGTACCAATACCTCTATTCTCCTAAAGTGTAAGAGTTTACTAAGTCAATATTATTATTTTTATAAGAAATGAACTATTCTTAAATCCCTGATGACTTTGGTTTTCATAGACCTTAAAGTCCTACCAATTAATGGCAATAATTACCATACTCACACAAAGCGAGCTGCTGATTAGTAAGATCAACTAGAGTCGCTATTTTAACTCAAGAATCCCCTTCAAATCAGAGCTCAATGGAAATATTATTTAGTTTCACATTTTATTTATTTTCCCAGTAGTATAGAAAAAAAATCATATAAAAATTCAAATTTATTTTAAACATTTGAGTTTATACACATCAATCACTTAAAGCTAAATTCATCTAGCAAATTCAATACAAAATTTCAAATTCTAAGAAAAATGGAAACATAAGGAATGAGGATCAGCCTTACATCAAATTGGGTAAATAAAAGGATACGGCTGAAGATCAGTATATTTAATATAACTATAAATTATATCAAATAATAACCCATTAAACATACCAAAAAGCAGTGTCATGAAGTCCCATTATCTTCAAAAATTCCTTTAACTTTTTTTCTTTTTCTGCTACAATGTGAATTGCCAAAAAGTATCCAAAAGGTGAAAATGCTATGACTAGATATATTAAAATGACTCCTCGGGGAAAGGTATCTATTTCTACAACAGCAGCTTCTCCCATGATAACAGCTTTAGTGGACTCCAGCTCCTTCCACAGAGAAACATTGGTCTTCAACTATAATTAGCAAATGTAAATACATGAAATTAAATTAAATTAGTTTTGGCAATATCTCCTAATAAAATGTGATTATTATACACCTAAGAGTATTATGTAACCTCATGCAAATAAAATACTCAAAAAGCCACACTCTTGAAATACGGTGAGTGAACATATCATATCATGATATAAAGTAGAATTCTGCTTTTAATTCATTCTGGAAATTAAAAGTTTGAAGATTGTGAGTGAATAAATTTTAATTAATTCACCAAATTAAATAAAATCATACAATTTTATTACATTATGCAAATTAAAGGCATAATAAGAATTTGCTTCAATTATGAAAATGGAACCAGTTCTCTGTAACCTTTCATCCCTAGTTAATAAATGATGTGCAACCTACCCTAATCTCACGATTGCCAAAATGATGCTCTTTCTTTAAATGTCAAGTGGGGCTGGAGAGGTGGCTCAGCCGTTAAGAGCACTGGCTGCTCTTCCAGAGAACTTAGGTTCAATTCCTAGCACCCAGGCAGCTCACAACTGTCTGTAACTCCTATTCCAAGAGATCTGACACCCTCACACAGACATACTTGCAGGAAAAACACCAAAGCACATAAAATAAAAATTAAAAAAAAAAAAAAAAAGAAAAGAATATGCTATCTCAAAGCTGAGCCTCAAAGAAATGCTGAATAACCACCATTCCTGTGGCTATATTTAAAAAGGTTCCTGGGTTTGGAGAGATGGCTCAGAGGTTAAGAACACTGGCTGTTCTTCCAGAGGTCCTGAGTTCAATTCCCAGCAACCACATGGTGGCTCACAATCATCTATATTGAGCTCTGGTGCCCTCTTCTGGTGTGCAGACGTACATGCAGGCAGAATGCTGTATAAATAATAAATAAATCTTAAAAAAAAAAAAAAAAGGCTTCCTTAAAGAGCATTTTTTCTGAACTGGAGAGATGGCTCACTAGTTAAGGGCACTAACTGCTCTTCCAGAGGACCAGGGTTCAAATTACAGCACCCACATGGCAGCTCACAACTGTCTGTTAACTCCAAGATCTGACACTCTCATATAGACAAACGTGCAGGCGAAACACCAATGCACATAAAATAAAGATAAATAAATTTTAAAGAAGATCGTGTTTTCTTACTGCTTTAAAATTGATACATGCAAAACAGTGCAGCCAGTCCTGATGAGACCTGATAGGCTAGGCTCAGACAGTAGGGCAGGAGGACCTCCCCTATCAGTGACTTGGGGAGAGGCATAGGGGGAGAAGATGGAGGGAGGGTGGGACTGGGGGGAGACAGGGAAGGGAGCCATAGCTGGGATACAAAGTGAATAAATTGTAAATAAATAAATAATACTTTTACAGAATTACATAATAAAAATGTTTATCAATTGATACTTCTAATATTCAGATAAATGCCTAAAGTACAACTCTGTACAGCACAGTGGTCTAGGCTAGTAATGGCTAATGTCTGACTAAAACACAATTAAGTTCTGCAGTATCATTGTAGTGACACATCTAATATTTCAAACATTATCTTAAACACAATACAATTGAACTAGTATAGTATTACAAAACTCTAATACATTCACAGCTCCAAGAATTTGTAAGACAATTCTGCATATATCATTTTATTTGGTTCTTACAAGAGTCCTGTCACAAAAAAGTTTTATTGTTACAGTCATACTACCTAGCAGTTTAACAACTATGAGAGACAGGACTCTTGTTTAGCTTTCAGTTCTACTTCTATCACATTCATACATACTTTGGTACAGAAGACTGTTCATATGAATTTTATTTGTTTTTGATACAATGTTTATCTTTGTGTCCACCTGACTGTCCTGGAACTCACTTTGTAGATCAGGCTGGCCTCCAACTCACAGAGATTCACCTGCCTCTGCCTCCTAAGTGCTGGGATTATAGGGATATGCTACCACTGCCCAGCCATATGCATCTTTTAAAGTAAAATATTTTATAGTAAATTTCAACTTGTGACATCAAATAGGAAAAAACTCAGAGATCCTAGGGAAAATGGAGAAATGTGGTATGTAATTCTAATTGTTTTTAATCCTCAGGCACAAAATTTAAGGCTAGTTTTTCTAAAGTGGGAAATGTTGAACTAGGTCATATCTTCATAACATAATTTAAGAATTTATACAGCATCTTAGAGGCAGAACTGTACTAAAAGCACAGACTGAGGAGTCAAAGGACCATCATCTGATCCTCTGCCAGTAATTAAGAATTCTGAAGTTATCTGATATTACTTTTATTCAGTTTCTAACTGAAAGGGTTGTTAAACATGAAATAAATTTATATTAAAACATGACTTTAAAAACATTGTTTAATAAATGTTTATTAAATAGAAAATAAAATCTAGCACAACAATTAAGATAATAAAAGTAGTCACTATCATAAACTTTTGTGTATTCAAAGGGAAAGATCTAAAAGCTCAAATTCTTTATAACAGAGGAATATTTCAGAAACATTATCTATAATCAATAAATATATAATACCGATATATAGTATGGTAAATCATATTTATAAAACTATCCAATAAAAGTAAGCTTCAAAAAGTATTAACTTAGGAAATACAATTTCCATTTTATCTATTTTAAAAATGATTATAAGTTATATATCATATATGTTTTTAAGTGACTTAACCAAATTCAGCTTTAAAGAAATAAGGAATACTTATTAGAATATGGTTTGATTTTCTTCCTTCATACATTTACCTGTATAATGGCAGCATTTATCGATGCCTGTAAAACTGTAAAGCCTGAAGACCAGTACTGAGCAGCATCACAAGACTTTGAACAGCCACCTATAAGAAGAAAAATATGAGAGAGATTCTGTACAATATTGTAAGTGTTTTCTTCTAAAAATAATACATGGCAGCTTACTAAAAGTGGCATAATCAATCCCTCTCTACAGGACCAAAGAAAACATGATACTATCCTTCAGAGACAAGTATCTGTTAAAATTCCTACTGATTTGAATACTCAGACGACAAAATTACACATATTACGGGCTGGCACAATGGGTCAGTGAGTAAAAGTGCCTGCCACACAAGCCTGATAACCTAAGTACTATCCATGAAAGCCACGAAAAGCCAAATATGGTGGCTTGCATATGTAACTCCAGCATTCCTATGGTGAGATGCTAGAGATAGAGGATTGCCCAGAAAGTTATGAGCCAGCTAGCCTAGAGTACAAAGCTGTAGAAACAGCAGAAAAAAAACCTGCCTCAACAAGATAAAAGAAAACCAACTTCTGAAAGTTGTCCTCTAACCTCCAACACAGATGCAGTAGAATTTATATTCAGTCAAACATTACACAGAGAGTAAGAGACCTTAGAACACTCAGCCCTGAATGAGATGTCTACATCAGATCCCTCCCATCAGAGCCCAGGGAACCCTGAGGAAGAGGAGGCAAAAAGAACGTAAAAGCCAGAGGGCATGGAGGCCACCAAGAAAACATGGCATGCTAAATTATCATGAACAAAAACTATCACACTGAAGTCAGACAAGACAGACCAACAGAAGGAAAAGAGCCCAAGAGAAGGCACACAAACCAGAGATGCACTCATTCCTATGCTCAGGAATCCCTTAAAAACATACTGGAACTGGAAGCCATAATATAAGCTCAGAGGACCTGCCTGGTACAGACCCATGCAGGCCCTTTGTATGCTGCTTCAGTCTCAACGAGCTCCTATGAGCTTTGCTGTGCAGTACAGTTGAAAATGGCAATAATGAACACCATCTTGAGTATAAAGAAATGCACTTAACATTGAGTTCAATGATTGGGTAAAGCTACTTACCTCTTGAAGCCATATAAATAGAAGACACTGGAATCATATCAGGAAAAAAACGAAGTTCATAGGACATGATGTCTTTGAAGACCACACCTACGAAGTTGCTGGTCTTAGAAAGACTGGATGTTAGCATTTCTTTCTCATTTTCATATTCTTCAGTAGCTATAACTATAAAATATTAGAACAATGTAATGAACTCACAAATTGCAACAGCTTACTGTAATATAGTAGATTAATTTTTAAATAATATTTGATGAATGGAATATTTTATCAGTACTTTTGTTTTATTGACCAATTTCTTAGAAAATAAAGATAACTTCAAAAAATGACATAAAATGATTTAACAGTATTATTTTACAGATAGTAAGTTGTAACCGGATTACATAAATTATGCATTACAATATAATTTACATCATGATATAGTGTAATATAAAACAATATGTAGCTTTTTCATCAAAATATGCTATTTGAAAATTTCAATGAATTGTAACACATTCTAATTCTATATTCTAATGGTGAATAGTTTTGATATCATATCCACTTTTAAATTTTGGGGGTGGTGGTAATGAAATAGACCTTAGTCCTTGAAATACTATCCACACTTTTTAAAGTGTATAAGATTTTAGACAGAAATGAAATTATAAAATTAATGATGCAACTCAATTACTTGTTTCAAAGTAAAATAACTCATAATAATTTAAGTTTTATCTCTAAATATTTGATTTTTTGAAAAACAAACAAACAAACAAAAAAACCTCTTCCAGGGATGTCCAGCTTTTTGACACTGTGTTACAACATGATCATCTACAAGGTTCATGCTCAAGAATCATGCAATCAAGCTACAAAAAAAAAAAAAAAAAATCTACTGTTTGCAGTAATTTTGTGTTGGGCCATATCCCTGGCTATCCTCCACCTCAACTACATGTAGCCTGTGGGCCAACAACTGAACATCCCTAAATGTATGTTAGCAATTATATCAAAACTCTGCAAAGCCTTTTCAGAAGAAAAACCATCATTTATACCTAATTTGCTTATTCCTCTTCAGAAGCTAAGCGGAGGAAACACTGTAACCATTCTATCAGGAAAGTTAGGCAGTTTTTAAAAATATCTACTGTAGCTTTGTTTATATTAAGTTGACTTCATTACAGAAGCTCCAGAATTTGCGGTCATGGGGATTGGTGCTTCATTATTTATTAGCTGTAAAAGTTCACATTAGTGACTTAACTCACCAAATTTTAATGTCCTCATACATGACACCTAGCTGATCACATTAGACTGCTGTAACTCCAGCTCTAAGGAATCATAAGGGTTATTCTGGCCTCTAAGGGCACCTGTGCACACATTCATACACTCACACAAACACATATGACAAAAGCATAAATAAAAAACAAATATTTCAAAAAGACTACAATACCATCAAGAAGATGATCGGTAGATACTCTCTGCATAATGCTGCTTGTAATATTAGTCACCGGAGTATATCCAAGAATAAGGTTAGAGAGGCTAGATTTGTCCATAGGGCTAAGTTCTACATCAGATACTTCTTCATATTTCTTATTTGGATGCATCATGCTAATTAAGATTAGCCAAAATAAAAAAAACAGAGGAAAAAGAATTTCCTACAATTAAAAAAAAAAAAAAAAAAAAAACAAAGTGATTACAAAGCATAGGAATGGCTGCAAAACACCAAGATTTCTATGTAAATAATATAGGTAATATTAAGGGGAAAAAATAAATGTATGTAGAGAAAGTAAAAAACAATCCTATCCTAAAAGAATGTTGAGCATCCCACCAAATCCAAACAGTCAATCATTTCCAATATGCATTCAGTTTTACTGAAATGTTTTAACTCAACTTATATAATAAAGTTATATAAAAATAATGTTTAAATGTCTTAAGAGTATTTATTTAAGACCTGCTATATTTACTGGGCAGTGGTAGCACATGACTTTAATCGGAGCACTCGGGAGGCAGAGGCTAGCCTGGTCTACAAAGCGAGTTCCAGGACAGCCAAGCCAGGACTGTTATAAGGAGAATCTCTTTCTTGAAAAACCGAAAAAATAAATATAAAAAGAGAGAGACACTGTATATTTATTCATAAAATCTTAAAGCAACTTGTAAAACAAATCTCTGTAAGGAAATGCTTTTGGAATAAAAAAAAATAAAGTGAAATGAAAAACTCTTTGGCTCTTAATTAAAAATACTACCTTACTAATATTAAAATTATACTAAAATTACACATAATTAGTTTTATGGCCTGCTTTTCTAGGAATAAGCTATTATTTTATCTTGTTCTTTAATTATTTTGCTAGTTTCAAAAGATACCCAATACTTTAAATTGTTGCCGGTTGGTTAGCTAGACTTTGTACTTTTTTTTTTACCCAAAGTACTCCATGTTAGGGCACAACTCTTGTGACAATGCTAGTATTCTTTGGAAAGTTAATTCAGAGAACATAAAGTGAAAAAAATGTGGGGGAATAAAATTATGTAATATTGTTCCAAAAAGTTATCTATGGAATGTTACTTCATCTATGAGAAGAAAATACATGCCTACAGTTCCAAATTACATGCTGATGTTAGAAGTTAACTGAATTGAGGATTCACTGATACATTTATAAGCATTAGTTCATTTCTTTTTACTATCAAAAACAATACAATATGCTTTTATTTTACAAACAAACTAAAGGAAATAAAATTATAATTTTATAGACTTTTTATCAAATGTATTCAGCAAAATTATCTCTAAAACCAGAATACATCAAAGCAAAACAAATCATAAGGCGGCACAATAACTTACCTGAACACTACTTTTTTTAGTTCTGCATTTAATTAGGTAGTTTTTCAGTAGAAGTGTTCTGGTCTGTCTCCAAACTCCCACATCCCTAATTGCAGTGGCCATGTTTTCTGGGTCAGGTTATTAAAAGGAAAAAAACAAAACAAAACAAACCTTCAACTGCACAGTAAAGCACATGTGATAGTTTATGGCAACAACATACAGATGATTTTTTATTCCCAGGCTGAAGGAGAACATGCTGCAAGCTGTCTCTCCTGTCCAGAATGCGTGAAAGAGCAGTCTGACAACCCACAAAGTACATAACAACATGTGAAACACGGCAGCGTCAAAGTCTGAGACAGCCCTAAACTAGCAGCGAATTTACCACTTTTTCTCCTTTGGGATCCCTCAGACTGAGCACAGGAGAAGTGGGCACCAAGGCAGAAAGACCTTAAGAAGTTAACTTACGATTTTGATTTGAGGAAAAGTTAGTCTTAATACTCAAGGAGATGTGGCGGTGTCAAGTTTGTTTTTATTCCTTCCTGTTACTTTCTGTGTCCCTGTCCTGAAAAGCATCCCTTTGGCAGCAGTAGCACACTACAGTAATGAAGGCCTAATGCAGCAAACTCTGAGGAAGAGAAACTTCTCCAATTGGTGCAGCTGTAGTCCAAGCACGCTGGGCCAATTCCTAGTTTTTCTTCTCCACTGTATTTGGACACTACTCTCCTACCACTAGGTCCTACATAGTAGTGCTCACTTAGGAAGTTAAGTGGCACAGTGAAACTTCACACCAGAGGACCAAAACAGCAGCCAGGAGGGAAGAGAAAATAGGGAGATCAATTAAAAACAGAAGCCTCAGAATGAACATGCAAAAAAAAATTTTTTATTACCTCTTAGATTCATTCCCAAACTAGGAATATCTGGATGTCATCCTCTAATGTTGAAGAGTAAGAGCAAGCAAACTAGCAGACTGGTCACCAGGTAGCACATACATAAAGGATCCAAACTATAACCCTTTGAAAACTCAAATGAAGATGCAAATTGTCCACAGAATGCGGAAAGAAACTTAAAGCCCAAACATAAACATCTCAACAGCCTACTAAAAGAAATTATCACCATTCTCTACAAAATGTAGAAAAGGCCTGATTATCAAACAACCCTGAATTACTTAGCAAATGGCGACTATATTGCACTGCCAAAATGACAGTATTACATGAATTTTACCAGGAACCATAAAAGCAGAGCATCTATCTGCAACAGTGATAGTGCTGACAGACTTCAAAAATTCAAACAACTCCAGCTTAATAAGAAAAAAAAAAAAAAATGTTAGGGGTTTTTTGACTCTCAGTGGACCAAAGTCACCACCTCCACCTAAACAGTCCTTATTTTACACAGCTATAATTGTGGAGCAAAACCGATAAATAATGACCTGGACTGAGAACCAATACTAAAGTGGCAAAATAGAAGCAGGAATTAAAGCCTAGATGCCATAAGACAAAGCTAAAACCAGACTCTGAGAAAGTTACATGTTTGCATACATTCTGTCCTTGCTCTCACAGTAGACCGCTGCTCTCAGAAAAATCTCAGAGCATGAGAAGGTATGCTCTCTTTAGCTCCTGACTGGCACAGAAAACAGCAAGTGGTGTTTGCTGAGAGGTAGGAATTAGTCTGGCTAAGACTTAAAGAACTAAAGTTCCTACACACAAATTTTGGAACTGTCTGTCAAAAACTTCAAGTAGCCTAGTAGTCCTCGGGAGACACAGAGAAATCAATTTGAAACCTGACCGGAAGTCCTCCCTGATGGCTAGCCCTCACAGTGCTGGAGTAAAAGTGTCACCTGCAGACCCTGTACAGCACACTAACTACCAGCCAAACAAGGGCTTCATAGTGTAACTGCTGCAGAGTGGCAAGTCTGTTCCAGAAGTAACCACTCATTTTCTAATGGATATGGAAGTCAGGCTGATACTGTAAACTCATCAAAAGCCAGTGCCTAGGGAAATCTTGGGCCGCAGTGGGAAAACTGTACTACAGTTGTTTTGCTAAATGGAAAGGATATGCATCTCAAACTGCCTTTTAAACAACTATGTTTATATGTACAGAATAGTGTGACTATCAGCTTGAGGGACCACACCTCTCCCTGAGGAGCCATAAACAATCAATGGGGGTGGGGTGTATATTCTTCAGTGGTGTGGCCATTGGTAAGTTTTCCCTACTAAAGTAAATAACCCTAATTAAATACATTGGGCCACAACAATAAAAGGGTTTTGTTTCTGTTTTTTGTTTGTTTTGTTTTAACACAAAAAGAAGAGGGAGTCTTATTAGGAAAAAGTTTGATGGAAAGGCAAGGAACTAACAGAACATAATGAGCAAAATATGACTAAAGCGTATCACATATATTTTTTGAAATTATGAAAAGATAAAACAAAACAAACATAAAAACAAACCATGGTGTTGTTAAACCTTCCAAAGCAACTGCTGCTGCCTTGTTTTATATAAGCCTACCTAATGGAGGCCACTGATGTGAGTCTCTCCAGAACAAGAACAAGCTGTCCCAGGTTCTGTCTCCACTTCAAATAAAAAGCAAACAACTTTTTAGAAGCACTTTGTCTTCTCCAGAGAAAAGGCTCATTATTAAAATTTAACTTAAGTGAGCAATCTTTTCATGTGCAAAGAAAAGTGACTAGACTAGAACTTTTTAATTAACAGTGAAATTACAACTTTTACTTTTCCACTTCGTCACTGATAAATAATTACTTACACGGGGGAGGGGGGGAGAGGGGCATATTGTATATTAAAAGAAATTAGAAACAGTACAACAAAAGCAATCAAGAGTACACTGATAATCATCTCTAGGCCAGAAAAAAAAAAAGAAGAAACACATTCATTTAATGGTAATTTGCTACAAAAAGAAACAGAAACATACATCAACCAACTCAGCATGAGCATTTCCAAGTTGTCTGTCAAAACACAATTTTCTAAACATCACTCCATTATTAATTCAAATTGAATGTTTAACATTCCATTTTTAGTTACCAAATCTTCCACAGAATAGTTGGATTCATATTTTTACTACTTTGAACTGTCGCGTGAATTCAAATTTGAGTTTCTTGTAAAGTTCACAAACCTAACTGTCCATTTCACAACTGGTGAGAACATTTTAAAACAAAACTAAATCCAGGCTGGGTATGTGGAGTGTAACTTTAGTGCCAGAAGAGAAGGGCAGGTCTCTCTGAGTTGGAGTTCTACACAGCCTGGTCTGTACAATGAGTTCAAGGTCAGCAGGGGCTACATAAAGAGATTATATCTGTCTTTTAAAAAATAATAATTAATAATAACAAACAAGAACTCTAGATCCTCTCAACCAAAACAACACCATAACACCATTTCCATTTCTTCCCCTGCAAACACCCCTGGAGTTGCGTTCATTCCAGTTTTTTCCAGCAGTATGGAGATTCAGACTGAAAAGTCATGGCAACTGAATTTACCTTAAAGACATTTATGAAAACATAACTTTTCTGCTGTTAAGCTTTCTACTAATGAAAAATTCTTACTTTTCTCAAACTTGATCTCTCTTCCTATAACCAAATCAACTAACATGAATCCTGCCTCTGTCATCTCACACCTATGAGACTTCATTCTGCTCCCCTCCCTCTCCCATAAATGTGCTTTTCTTTTTTTTTTTTTTTTTTTTTTTATGTATGGGTGCTCTATCTGCATGTACACCTACAGGCCAGAAGAGAGCACCAGATCTCATTACAGATGGTCGTGAGCCCCCATGTGATTGCTGGGAATTTGAACCCAGGACCTCTGGAAGAGCAGACAGTGCTCTTAACCACTGAGCTGTCTCTCCAGCAAATGTGCTTTTCTTAAGAGATTGTTCATTTAAAAAATATCTCTAACTTATACAATATTACCATTACCTCTGTCAAGCATTTTTAGCTAATAATACACCAAATATTTTGGAATAAACAATATCATTTTATTTTATGAGAGGTAAAAACACCTTGAAATTAAAATTTATTATATAGAGTCCATTTTTTAATCCATGTTTACACCTTTGAGTTATGAAGATTATATCATATACAATGTAATTGTGCCATATAAGGTTACAGCATATAAAGAAACTAAGCATCCATAGCTATTCACTGACAAGATGTGGTCAGGGCCTTCTTAGCATATCTGAAAGATTCGTGGAATGACTCTCAACTGAAAATGTGTTCTGTACTTCCAAAAGATGAGTTGTTTTGCTTGGCCAACTCAAGCAAAGCTAATTACCACTACTTTACTCTCCCTTTATTCTAAGTACATATAATTGTAATACTGTGTTACCATTTGTATGTCTTTATCTTGAGCCTAACCTGTAAGATCCTTAATGAAAAATACGAGTCTTATTTTTATTTGCGTCTCTGACACCACCAATGGTAAATTCAAAAATTATCTTAAAACAAATTCCTTTATCAAACTTTTTCCTGAGAGCCCTTACAGACTAAGGGTCTGAAAACAAAGATGGACAAGGCAGTGGTGTCTATATGCAGCCCACACCTTGTTCTGCACAATCCCAGAGTTAAATAACAATTTGTGGGGGTAGGGGTGGGAGACCATGTTTCACTATGTAGCCCTGGGTGGCCATTACCTACCAGAGATCCATCTGTTTAACATATATTTATATTTTTTAAAGATTTATTTATTCATTATTTACATAATGCTCTGTCTGCGTTTACACCTGCTGGCTAGAAGAGGGCACCAGTTCTAATTATAGATGGTTGTAGGCCACCATGTGGGTGCTGGGAATTGAACTCGGGACCTCTGGAAGAACAGCCAATGCTCTTAACCTCTAAGCCATCTCTCCAGCCCATATATTCACATTTTTAAGTGCTAGAGGAAAAATATCAAGTAGTGATAACTGTGACAGGTGAATACATGAAATTCAAATCTCAGGGTTTATGTATGTATGAAGTTGTATTGGAATATACCCATGCTGATTCAGGTATGTGTTATCTTGGACTGCTTTGTGCTACGAGGGCAGATTTAAGCTGAGACAGATTCCACTCAATCTTCAAAATCTAAAAGATTTTCCCCCATACTCTTTATCCAAAAAGACTTACTAATTTCTTTTATCAGTTGTAAAAGAAGTAAATGAAAAAAGTGGGTCACTTTTCTAACATTTTCTAAAGAATTCCTGCACAAAATAGAAAAAAGGTATATTACTATAACTAAGTTGATGTAAATCAAATTGAATGAAATGTTACAATTCCAGTTGAGGGAAAGAGTTAAAAAAAGGGTCAAACTGATTTTTTTAGGGGTGGGGAGGGGAGTGTTGTTGTTCTAGACAAGGGTTTCTCTGTGCGGCCTTGGCTGTCCTAGAACTCACTCTGTAGACCAGGCTGGCCTCAAACTCAGAGATCCACCTGCCTCTACATCCCTGGTGCTGATATCAAAGGCATGCACCGACACCACCACCCACTGGCCAGACAGAATGTCTAAGCAGAAAAGTATGGAAAAGCTGAATTCCCAAAAGACTTGATTTGTAAAATACGGAACAGAGATATATCCAGAACATAGTAGAGGCAGAAGGCAAAATGAATTGGGGAGAGTATGGGTCTATGCCCTAGACAACAATGCAAAACAGAAACTGAAAACAGATTGTGAAATACCTTTTGTGCAAAACTAAACACTAATTTGGTGCACACCCAGGCAGCACCTCTAATCCTCCTCTGCACCTTTACATCCAAGGGCAAGTGCTTCACTGCCTGCCAATCACACTTTACAAATCCATCCACTTTCCCACTCTTCCAACCTCCCACATGTCTAGCTCTATCATCACTTTCAAACTGTGATCTGGATTCCTCCTTTAGTGAGAAAACACACACTATCCAAAGAAATTTCTCCACTATTCCATCCACTTACCTACATCTATCTATGCCTGCAATATTGCACATTTTAAACATGTGCCACGGCAGCCTAAAGACTTCCTTTTCCTTAGAAAGCTAAGCCACCAAAGCTTAAATGCAATCTAGTTTTAACTGTACTTTTAAATTAAGACTTAATTTTTTTGAGAAGAGCTGTAAACCTATCCAGCAATGTACTGAAAGAAAATCCTATCCAACTACATTGCTGGCTTCTCAATAGATATTATAAACCTTTAAATTCAACAAAAGATCAATAATAAATGCTCTCCTCACTGATCTTTTAAAATTTACTGAACATGGAGACATAATAAAATAGAAATGCCAATAAAGTTTAGCCTAAATTTTATGACTGTATGTCTTGCTGGAGAAAATGATGCAATAACACCCATATGGCAAGTGAGCTAATAGCTTTTCTTATATATAATATTTATAAAAGTATAAAGTTTGCAGTGTATAAAAGTTTAAAGTTTGCACTTTAAACTATTTCCAATCTAATTCACACTAGTAAGTATTACAATTTATATTATTATGAAACGCTTTTATATAATTACTCTTTCAATTAAACTCAATAGCAAACATTACATACTATATTCATCTAGGTACTTTAGGAACAAAATTACTATCTGGGATGTAAAAGACAATAAACATGCAATGTATTGATAATAAAGTTATGCTGAACTTAAGATTTCCTATGTTTAATATAATTTGAAGTTGTGCATTATCAAGAACACATCCCATTAAACAACCCACATTCAAAGATCAATTTATTTTAAGTCTGATTTCAGGGTAAATACACACAAAATGTCTTAATAATGTTCTCATCTATTGAATCTTCTCTGAAGACACATGAAAATACTCTCTGGACAAACATAAAATATAATGGGGAAAGCACCAGGATTAAGGATTCTGGCATCCCTAAGGGAGAATCTCAGCACCTCATTTCCCCCCCTTCAGCTGGGACCTTAATAAAGTTATTTAACCTTTTCACAACCCATTTCCCACATCTGCTCAACTAGAGTACCCTCTCCAACCTCAGAGCTGCTGTCCAAATGAAGTAATAACCGACCCTGGCTCCAGGCCAGGATCTAACCTCATCTTGGGAGCTAGAATGTCCTTAATGCTTGCCCTCAGACTTTTAAAAGCATCTTTAAAACGTTGTCTCAACCCTCAACTCTGATCGTCCCAAAAGGAGGCCGCTGACCGACCCCCTCATCTACCTCGCTTTCTCCTCCTCCCTGAAACATCTGCACGCCGGGGAATCTTCGTTATGTTGGGGGGAATTCGGGTATTTACAGCCCCAAACCCAGGTCACGAGCTCTGCGGATTTTCCTCCCGCCCCGAGTCACACATCACCCCGCCACCAGGCAACCTGAACCCCCAAGCGTGACGATGCTCCTGAGCCCTCAGGGGGGGAACTAAGAGGTTTGGTTTGGGTTTTTATTATTATTGTTGTTATTTTTTCAGGTTTTTTTCCCCCCTTTGCCTCTCCCGAAGCTCTGAGAATGGAAACGCTCCACGTCGCCGACCCCACGGCCGGGGGTCCCCGTCAGCGCCCGCCACCCGCCGGCACCCCGACGAAGCCGCGCCCCTCGGCTCCCCGCGGCCTGCCACACCCTCTCCTCGGCCCCCCGCTGCGGGCCGGCCCCCCCCCCGCCGCCGCGTCACCTCTCACCGCAGACGCCGAGGGCCCCGGCCGCAGGTCTCGAGGGCCGCGGGCCTCGGAGTCCTCTCCCGCCGGCGTCTCGGCCGCAGCGCCGACACCGTAGCTGCGGAGACGGCGCGAGTGACGGGGCTCAGAAATCCCGTGTGGAGACGGCGGGGACAGCGACGCGACACCGAGAGCGCGCGCCCGTCCGCCCGCTGCCAGGCGTCGCACGGAGAGCGGCGCGCGCCGCCCAGGCCACGCCCCCCGATGCGCGCCCAGGCCAGGCCACGCCCTCTGCCCCTCCCCGGAATGCACCTGAGGGCAGGGCGCGCGTGCTCCCGGAACTCTAGATGGGAGCGCGCTTGGGGGCGGGGCCACGGGTGGGCGGGGCTCCGAGGGGTGGGCGAGCCTTGCGGGTCTTGCTGACTCAAGCTCCAGTGCGCTGAGCCCCCTGCTGGGCTTGCCACGCTTTCTTTTGAAGCTCCTTGGATTTGGGGCGACTCCTGCGACCTCCTGGAGCACGACCCGGAGGCCTCCACCCTCCCGTCTGCCTCTGTTTCCTTGCATTTAAAGGGTTTGTAGAAGTCTCTCTGCCACTCCTCCCTCCTGCTGCTACGTCCTCATTTCTATTAACTGCTGCCTTCCCCTCTCCGTGCGTCAGACCGAGCCCCTTCGCATCCTGGTATTGAGGATGCTTTTGCTTCCTTCAAATATCCTCGTAAAACTCTGCAAGTGTGACAAAGCTTGTATTATTCCGAAGTCTTGAGATAGGACCTCTGGCAGAGGTTACATACCACACTTAGTTTTTGCTTACAATGCTATCTGTTTTGGAGTTTCGTTACCCAAAGTGATCTAAGCAGTGGTCCAAAGTAAGGAAAGGTCAAAGTAAAGAAAAGGTCACAATACCAAAATTACACATCCCTGAAGAAAACTGATGATCCTTTCTTCTCCAGAAGCCACCAACTGCCAATTCATAACACACACACACACAAACACACACACACGCACATACACACCATTCCTGCTGGATTTTGGCTGTCTTGGTCTTGAACGGGTCTTGTGCGATGCAGACGCAGGTGCTATGTGTTGCACAGTGACTTTCAAGCCTTTTAAACTCTGTGTGACCATCAGAACATCATTCGTGCATATTTTTACTTTCTTTTGTGTATGTGTGTGTACTTCTCAAATTTAAACCAAATCTGTAGAATCAGTCTTGCTTTATATATGTCTGGGTGTTTTGCCTGCTTGTCTGTGTCCTCTATCACACACTACTCCTGCACTTCAATTCTCATCATCCTGACAACTTACCTTTTTCCTCTCACCGTCACACTACACCAAACTATCCATTTCACTCTCTTACATGCTAATCCCTTCAGCTCCCTTGTAAGTGGTCTGAAATTAAGAGCTTTTTCTGACACCAGTTTAAATTTTCAGGTCTCATGGAGGGGTCACAGGTAAATGTTGCTAGCAATACTACTGGTGAGCGAAAACACATACGAGAAATGGTATGTAAATTTTGTTTTGTTTTGTTTTTTCAAGACAGGGTTTCTCTGTGTAGCCTCGGCTGTCCTGGACTCAATTTGTAGAGCAAGGCTGGCCTCAAACTCACAGAGATCTGCCTGCCTCTGCCTCCCTGAGTGCTGGGATTACGTGTAAATACTTTTTTATCTTCACAAAATATCTCTACTCACCCAACAAAATCTCATGCGTAGAAACAGAAAATATTAAAATTATGTTACAGGGCTGGACCTGTAGTTCAGTGGCAGACTGCTTGCCTAACATGCATAAGGTCCTGGCTTTAATACCCAGTAACACACACACACACACACACACACACACACACCATTTTATAAGATGGACAACTAAATTACAGGCTTGTGAGAATGACATTAAAAAAACAAGCATTATGTTTTAAATAAAGATTGTTACAAATTAATGTGTGGTTTATGGCATATTTTACTGCCTCCGAGCAGGTTATTTTTCAGACTGTGTCTTATCAAATGTTCACCACACCATCTTTATCTAAATTTCCACAACTGTTGGTATTGAAACAGCAGCTGGTGAGAAAGATGCTCCCTTCTGCGTTTCTGTATCTAGGAAATAGAAGCATGCAATACGCACATCTTGGTTGTCATGGTGGCAACTGAAATCCCCACATCTCATTAATAGACCGTAAAGACAAATGAACCACATGGGAGTTCACAGTTCATAGAAGTTTTAAAAGCTTCCAAGCTGTAGGAAGTTAACAGTGGGCCACAATTCTTGACAATATTTAATGGGGAGTACGGGACTAAATCTTGCTACCTAGAACCTCATGAACAGTGGCCATGTGTGTGTTCCTTTTTTTTTTTGCTTGCTAGACTTATTTAAATGGATTTTTCTAGGTCATTTTGCTAAAGCTAAGATTACAAAACCATTTGTGGTATTCAAGTGAAAATGGTCCCTGTAGGATCATATATTTGAATGTCTGGTTCCCAGTTGGAAGAACTAAGTAGACTTTGGGGTTTCAAAAGCCCACAATAGCCTCAGTCTCATTCTCTCTCTCCTCTCTCTCTCTGCCTGCAACTGGAAGATCAGATATGAGCCCTCACCTACTGCTCCAGTGCCTGCCTGCCTATTGCCATGCTTCCACTATGACGATCATGGACTAACCCTCTGAAACTGTAAGCATCCCGCAAATTAAATTTTTTTCTTTAATAAATTACCTTGTTCAAGATGTCTCCTCACATCAAGAGAGCAGTAACTAAGTCATCATTATAGCAACTTTTTGCCTGATCGTGTATAGTATAGTATGTAACATGGTTATTAGTATGTTGGAAACAGTATGTACCATTTAAAAACCTTACTAACCATTATTGTTATTTGCCATTTCTGGAAGTTAAGAGAGGTGTCAAGAGAAGTAGGGTGGCTTCAAGAATAGACATAATTGGAAAGAATTTCACCAGATAACCTTGGTTTTGCACAATGTATGACCAAAAAAGAAAAAATTCAGACCAGGCTATCAAAGTAGAAAAAAAAGAATCAAGCACCTATAACAATAGAATTCTTGACTATGTACCAACTGTGTCTGAAGGACTGTTGAATGGCTCAGGAAGAGATTAATGGTTGTGGCTGGTCGGTAGGAAGGCAGCCAAAGGAGCTTGTGGTGATGGTAACTTCACTTTGATGTTTCTGCTGTTAATACTATGACTGTTGTCACAAATGTTTCATTTCACAAAGGGGAAAGTGAGTTATTTCATCCTTTTTCCTTCTCTAAATGGAGAGAAAAGGAGAAAGAAAGAAAGTTGTGAAAGAGAAGGATGTTTAAAGACTATAAAGTCAAATCAATGTTTAAAAAACTTGGTCACCCAACAAGTATTTGCCAAATATCTAGATTTTGATTGTTTGTTGATTATTTGTTTTAATTTTTATTATTATTTTTTAACCAAGGTCTTATATACCCCAGGCTGGCCTCAGATACCCTATGTAACCAAATCTGGATTCCAATTTCTAATCCTCCTGCTTCTACCACTCAAGTACTAAGCTAGTGTTAAGGGTTGTGCTGCAAGGCTCGACAGTGTCTGGTGTTTGAAAAGCAGTCTAGAAGTTGAAGCAGGAGGAAAATAAGTTCAAGGTCAACTGAGTTTATATATAGAGAAAAACCCTGTCTCTAAATTAGAAATAAATCCAACTTCTTCCAGTTGAAACAAAAGGAACTTAATAGTCTGAGACCTGGGAAAGCTGAGTACAGAGTTCTCTTGAGCCCTTGAGGTAGAAATCAGCATGACAACTAGTGAAAACCCATCTAAGAAACAAGCAGAAACAATAACGAAGAACTCAGCCAAAATGGAAAATGATATCTGTTTCGTTGTTACATTATATAGAATAAATTGTTAAGAGCTAGAGCTATTTGGTAATTTTAAGAAAAGATGGAAGGACTGGTTGAATAAACACATACTAGGAAGTAGAGAAGAGTCAGCTACCCTAGACATTTATAAACATAGGGGTAGCAATTTACCCCTTGTCTTGGTTAAGACAGGCTTGCCTCCATCTGAATTTTCTTTTCTACTTTGGAAAAGGAGATGGGCTTTAAATTGGTACAACTGGAACGCGGAAAGATAACTGAAACTTGAGATAGGTGAGGCAGGAGTAAGAAGACACCTATCTGTTTCAAATAAGTTCATGTTTCCAGGCACAAATTACATCCCACAGCTGTTTACAGGTAACTCAAGACCCGTGGCTAGTAAGGTTTGAAAGACTATAAAATGTGAAAGACAACAGATCACAAAAGAGGGGAGACACTGACAGCTTCTGATCAGACAACTGTAATTTCGGAATAGATCACTAAATACTTCAGCGGCCACTAGAAACAAGGCCAACTAAAAGAGGACATATTTGCTTACTTAACCCTGAGTTAGCGTGAAATTTTATAATCATGACATAGATTCACTTCAACAAAATACTTAGTTGTTATCTTTCATGATATTTTTATGGGAAGGACACCAAATTAAATGTTTAACGTAATTAGACAAATTCAAAGTTACTTAATATAATTGTGCACTGGGGTTTTTTTGGTATGTTTTTTTTTCCCCATTAATTTCCAGGGCATCTAGTTTCTTGGGACACGTTTGATCTCCATTGGCAGGACATCTAATTTCTTCTTCTCATCCCTTTGTGCACAACTACCTGACAAACTGCGACCAGCAACATCCAGCCACCAAATAGACACCAGCCCGTCAGAGTTCTAGCATTTCTATATCCGCTGAAAAGTTCCCAGAATTCTTTCTGATCAAGTCCAAGCAGAAAACAAAAACTACATAGCATCAAAAATGTGATCAAAGACCCAAATGGAAAAGGAAATTGTTTTGAATGTTGAACTGTGAGTTAGAAGACAAGATTTAACTGAAATATATGAAAGTGCCTATAGTCAAGTTGAACAATAAAATCACCAAAGAACAAAATAGGAGCATTTTTGTTTACAAAGCACAGCACACGGTGTCTTACTGTATGTATGCATGCCAATATTTTGTTGTTACTAGTGTTGTTTCCTGCTGCAGGGTTTTCTACTGCAGCATAGGCTGAACCAGTCCTCACTCACGTAGCTTAACCTGTCTTCGGACTCCTAACAATCCTTTTGTGTCAGCCTCTGACCCCTGTTACTATTGCCGCACTGGAGAAGTGAGGTCAGAAAGACAACAGGCACAAGCCTCCAAGCATAGCTTACTGACGAGATTCATGTGAATCAGTAATACTTAGCGGAGTTCATAGTTACACTTGCACTGCTTCCATTTGAAGTCCCATCCTCATCTTCCTTTCTTCATTTCCTCCTTAGCCACTGTTGCCTGAGGATTCACTAGCCCCACCCTGGCCTAAGAAGCAGCATAGCAAATCACCAAAAGCATTTATAGACTAATACTAGACACAGAGCAAGATGCCATCTTGTGTAGAATTAATACTACCAGAGGAACTGAGGTTAGCAATCAGCTAGCCTTAGGATGCAGGCATTATCCTCAAATATCCTGGTGGACTCAGTATAATTAATGGGCCCCCAAAAAGGAAAGGGAGCAGAGGAAAGTGCCAAAGTTAATGAAACAGAGAATCAGGACTTTATGAAAAGTCCTGACCCAAACTTTAAGTGACCCTGATTCTTAAACACACCCTCATAGAAGGGGAGGGCAGAGCGGTTCAGTATAGGAGTTTGATCCACCGCTGTTGCCCGTGGAGATGGAGGCTGGAATGCAAGCACCTCTGGAAGCTGAAACAGGCAAGGAAACAGTCCCTCCTGTAGAGCTTCCGGACAGGAACTGAATCCATAATTAATGTCTGATTTTATCCCAGAGACCCCAGTGTGCTAGAACGCAAAATTAAGAGCTTTGAAACCATAGGGCATCATTGTGCTCAATCACTAAGGTTATAGCAATTTGTTGCGATAGCAATAGAAAACTAAGAGACCTTTGTAATTCTCTTGTGTGTGTGTGTGTGTGTGTGTGTGTGTGTGTGTGTGTGTGTGTGTGTGTTTACCCAGAGGCCAAGAGAGTGTGCTAGATCCCCTGGACCTAGAGTTGTAATCTGACTAACTAGGGTGCTGAGAAGCAAACTTTCAGATCCTCTGTAAGATTATGATGCTTTCTTGCCACTGACCCGTCTCTCCAGCTCAGCTTCTTGTCGTCGTCTGTGTTGTAGCACTGTGATCTTCTAGATTCAAATGCCACTTCTTTGTTTTTCTTCCATCAGCTAAGAACATGAGGTCACAGGAAGAACAGTGAAACTGCCGCTCAACTATTGTAGGTGTGCCCTCATTGTCACTTACCGCTCATACACGCCTTCCCCACGTTGTTGTTTGTAGCTGCGTTTGCTGCTTGGTGGGTTCTTTTTCTTTTTTTCGTTTTTTTAAATTTTTATTTATTCACTTTTATTAGTTACACTTTATTCACTTTGTATCCCCCCATAACCTCCTCCCTCCTCCCCTCCTAATCCCACCTTCCCTCCGCCTTCTTCACGCATGCCCCTCCCCAAGTCCACTGATGGGGAGGTCCCCCTCTCCTTCCTTCTGATCTTAGTCTATCAGGTCTCCTCAGGAGTGGCTGCATTGTCATCTTCTGTGGCCTGGTAAGGCTGCTCCCCTCTCAGGGGGAGGTGATCAAAGAGCAGGCCAATCAGTTTAGGTCAGAGGCAGTCCCTGTTCCCATTACTATGGAACCCACTTGGACACTGAACTGCCATGGGCTACATCTGTGGAGGGGTGGGTTCTTTTTTCTCCCACCCTTCTTCATCTCTTTTCTTGTACTCTTCCAAACCCCTCATATTATTAGATAGGAAAGACTAACAGGATAGACGGAATGGGTTGAAGTTAGCATTAGACTGCTTCCTACTGATTAGGGGCATCTAGTTTCTTGGGACACGTTTGATCTCCATTGGCAGGACATCTAATTTCTTCTTCTCATCCCTTTGTGCACAACTACCTGACAAACTGCAACCAGCAACATCCAGCCACCAAATAGACACCAGCCCATCAGAGTTCTAGCATTTCTATATCCGCTGAAAAGTTCCCAGAATTCCAAAAGTCACACAGAAGTAGGAACTATCTGCGCTGTCAAAACCACACCCTTGCTAGAGCACAAGGCATAGTCACATGAAGTGAAGCAGCCTCTTATCCCCACACCTGGGATTAAAACAAAAACATTCCTATAGTATTTCTTTGGGTTTTGTTTTGTTTGTTGTTTGTTTCTTTGTTTCTTTGTTCCTTTGTTTGTTTGTTTTTGAGTTAAGATTTCTCTGTTTAACAGCCCTGGCTGTCCTGGACTCCCTTTGTAGACCAGGCTGGCCCCGAACTCACAGCAATCCTCCTGCCTCTGCCTCTTTGAGTGCTGGGATGCACTCAAAGGTATGCACCGCCATGACCAGCTTTTCTCTCTCTCTCTCTCTCTCTCTCTCTCTCTCTGTGTATGTGTGTGTGTGTGTGTGTTTTAAAGAAACCAAAACTACACTACAGTTGTTTTTAGTAATAGTAATAACAGCAGTAGTAAAATAGCTGCCATATCTAACTGTCTGCTTCCGAGTGCTCAAGAAATGAGTTGGTGGAATAATAAAATACTTGTTCAGCGTCTCACCTGTGCTGCACACTGTTCTGTATGTTTTCTATGTACTATTCTATTTAATCTCTGATGACACAATGAGCTGTGTTTTTTTTTTTTTTCCATCAATGAAGTAGAGAGGAGTTAAGTAGTTGAAAACTAAAAAGCACTCAAGAATACAAACAAATGGACAGCTGGCAGGAAATCAGTACACAATGAACAAAAACATTTTCTGCTAATAATTTCCTGGAAATGTTTTTCTTTTTCCTCTGAGTGATGGTGGCTTCCCATATTTGTTCCTTGCACATTTCTATCATGGTTGCTTTCTTCATTAAGCTGCCTACTCATTCAATAAATATTTATGGAGAGCATTGTTTCATGTCGGGCACCATCCTAAGCAGTTGAATAGAAACAGACTCGGTACCAACTGTTAAGCAGTAGACTGTGAGGAGGAATTGACAATGGAAAACGGTCACTAGTGTCAAGGTGCAATTGGTCTGTAGAAGGATATTAGAGATTGATTCAGCTCAACCCTATGAAGTGTCTAGAGGAACACCTATGTCAAAACCTGAAGGCCAAGTAAGAGTTAGACAAAGGGAAAGAGAAGATTCTAGAACATTTTGTCTTCATTATTTTGATTTTGGTTTTTGCTTTCAGTGACTTTCCCTTTTCTCAACTCTCCCCAAACTCGAATAGATCTTGGTTCAAGGTTTAATTCTAAAATAAAACGTGATGTGAAGTTCCTCGGATGAAGTTTTCAGGTATTTTAGACTTTATAAATCCTTATTCTTAACCCACTATCGCCTATTCTCTTAGTCAAGCAAGCAGTTGCTTTAGGCTGCTTTATTTTCCTCTCTAATCGGAACACAGCCTTTTGCTATTCATTAATAATACTGTAAGTAGGAAGTAAAAAAGAAAAGTTAATGTGTTTTTTCCCCCATTTCTTTTATAAGCCTGTTCTTGAGCGTTCCGTTTTTTACCACTAGATGGTATTTGTATACCTGAGAGACGAAATGCTGATTCGGTTTACCTTCTAGAAAACTAGTGAAAGTAACCAATCAAAGGATCCGGGCATCGAGAAGACACTACCAAACACGGACTTTAAGTGATGCTGGGTCTAACTCCATCCCTAAATATTAACCTGACAATATCCTTTCTCTTCAGAGCAATGTAACTTTAAGAAACTGAAAATCAAACCACCTTTAAATCCCTGCTTGCCTTGTGCCCACCTGGCCAGCACCTGTGCTTTACCTTCACTTCCTTTGTTTTGCCTTCTAGTAAGATCTGAACCCTTCTAAGATCCGAAGCTGGAAAATGAAGCCCACCCTCCCTGTTTGAGCCGGTCAGCATCCCAGTGCCTTGCCTAATACTTTCTCTTCTACTTGAAAGAGGCACTCCCTCTCCACAAATTTTCCCCTCATCTCTAAGGCACTCCAGTCCGTCAGGGTACACTTCAGTTAGCACAGCTAACCAGGAAGTGCCTCTTGTTATTTGACAATAGCCAGGAAAATGCCTCCTTCTGATTCCATTCTATTCTTCAAACAGTTTGGTAATTTGTTTAATAATAAATGGAACATGTTCTATTCTGAAGAGCTACCTTGCATCTCGGCAGCACTTAAGGACCTTCTGTGTCATGGATATTTATGGGTCTTTCTCAGTCTCTGCATAATGCTTGCCTCTTATGTGTACATAATATCTTAGACATCAATATATCTTTAAATATTAAACATAACAGTATTATTTATGGAACTGATTTTAATAATCTCCACAGCACTACCATCCAATCTTCTTCTTTAAATTGTTTTATTTTTTTTAAGTGTGTGGGGGGGGCAGGTGCTCATGCGCACATGAGTACAGGTACTTGCTTGCAAAGTCCAAAAGAGGGTATCAGCACCCCTGGAGCAGAAGTTGTAGATGGTTGTGAGGTACCTGACAAGGGTGCTGGGAACTGAACTCAGGTCCTCTGGAAGAACAGTACAACTTAACCACTGAGCCATCTCTTCAAACCCTACTACCCAAAATTCAAAGAATGAAAACCAAATGACGATCAATAGTATTTCAGGTGATCTGAATGACACGTGTTGATAAAAGTAGCAAAACCGAATTGTCTTTCTACGTAGTATAGTGACTTGAAGCATAAACGTTAACTCAGAATAGAAAGCTCACAGCCTCTAGAATTCTGTAACCCATCAAAGCCACTGTACTAAAGGTCAGGAGTTGAGCATCCAGAGTCATTTTGTAGAAGAAGAAGTGTCCCTGGGACCCAAGGAGCTAGAACTAACACCCTTGTGTAAAGTCGGCCGGAGCCTAGAAAGCTTTAACTTCCTGAAGCCTCAGGATCTGGCTGAGAAACTCATATTTAACCTGGTATTTAATGCCCTCTTTCTGGAATTTGCAAGCAAGTAGCTGCACTACACACATACACACAGTCACACTTAAAAATAAAACAATTTTAGTGATCTCATTAGGGTGGGGCTCAGGTGATGGTTCCTATAAAAAATTCAAACTATCAACCCCTAGTACTCCAAGTTTGCATTATTGTTTCAAAATCGAATCCCAAGCGGGACACCTACAAAAGCAAATAGGAAGGTCCTTGTTTGATAAAGACAGCTATGTAACCCAGGGCACAAATGAATCCCTCACAATGCACAAAAATAAATAATTGCATTTTGAATACTCACAAGGTAGACGAAGCAAACACAAGAAACAGAAATATCAGTGTTCCCTAAATCTGTGTTTTATTTAAGCACATAAAATAACTTGAAAGTGATGACCATAGAAAAATCCATGAAATGATAGAAAACATATAAGAAGTAAAATAAAACTTAAATAAAAGAAGAGATTAGAAATGCAAATACTTGAAAAAGAATAGGGATTTGTCATTTTATTTATACAAGTGACAGATATTTGTTGAACATTCACTAAATTCTACTATTCTATGTCCTAGGAGATTAAAAAGATATAAATTTTCTATTATCCTGGAGCATTTTATTGCAAATTAAAGAAAACTCAACTGATGGCTGGCAAATAGATCTGAAAAAATTACTCAAACGGTATTTTAAATAAAATAAATTTTGTTAATAAATTCATAGGAAGATCCAACATACATCTAATGGAGGCTTTAATATGCAGAAACATCCAACAAAAAATTAGTTTAAAATGTTTGGAAAATTATATAAATGTTAACATGTAAATGCCATATTATAACAAAAAAAATTAAGATACTGTAACATGAAAAATGTCAGTTGAAAATACAGGATTCTATATGGTGCTTACCTTTCAGAGGGAGGTGAATCTATGAATTTGAGACCAGCCTTGTCTACAGAGTGAGTTCCAGGACAACAAGGGCTACAAAGAGAAACACTATCTCAAGAAAACAGACAGATGCCAGAGCACCGGCAGAGTCAAACAGTTCCTAAGTGGGGAGTGAGGATTGAAATCATCAAAGCAAGTCACACTACACACGGGATCAGCTTGAGACGGCTGTCAGTAAGACTGTAGCCACGAATTTATTCCACAATTCCTTTCTCTAGACAAAGCAAAAAAGCAAGTCATATCAATACAAGAAGTTCATAGAACTGCCAAACCTGTTTTCTTAAACTACTTCCCTGTAGCAGATATGGTCCAAGGTCACACAAAAAAGTTTTAAGGAACTTGGCAAAACATTGTCTTATCTCTGTCTCAAGGTGAAGGCCAGGGTAAAAACAAGTTTTTTGCTGAATACTCAATAACAAAGCAGCTTGTAAACAAGCAGCTCTCCACAAATAGATAGGTAGGTAGGTAGACGATAGATGACAGATAGATAGATAGATAGATAGATGATAGATAGATAGATAGATGACAGATAGATGATATAGATAGATAGATGATAGAGATAGATAGATGATAGGGATAGATAGATAGATAGATAGATAGATAGATGACAGAGATAGATAAAATAAATAAGAGTTATATTTCTAAATTTTGTCTTTTGATGGATGCCTATGGTTATTAATTTTAAATATATTGTAAGACATGATATGTATGTTAAAAATTTCAAGAGTGATTGACCATTGGTGGTGGCACATGACTTTAAACTCAGCAGTCAGGAGACAGAGGCAAATGGATCTACATGAGCTCAAGGCCAGCCTATTGTATAAAGTGAGTTCCAGGCTAGCCAGAGGTGTTTCAAAAAAAAAAAAAGAGAGAGAGAGAGAGTGAGAGAGAAAAGGAAGGAAGAGAAAGGAGAAAGAAAATTTAAGACTGCTTATTTGTATATTGCTGTAGCATTTAAGAATATGCAAAGGCTGGAGAGATGGCACAAAGGCTAAGAGCACTGGCTGCTCTTCCAGAGGTCCTGAGTTCAATTCCCGGCAACCACATGGTGGCACACAACCATCTATAATGAGATCTGGTGGTGCCCTCTTCTGGCCAGCAGGCGTACATGCAGGCAGAACACTGTAGTAGTAATAATAATAATAGTAATGATAATAATAATAGAATATGCAATTCTGAGGCTGAGAACGTGTCACACACCTTTAATCCCAGCTCCTGGAAGGCAGACACAGGTTGATCTCTGTGAGTTCCAGGCCAGCCATAGATAGAGTCACAGTGAGGCCCTGTCTCAAAACAAAACAAAAATAGAAGATTTGATTCTGAGCTGAGGATGTGGCCTCCGTAGCGGAGCAATGCACAAAGTCCGCTGATCAGTGGAGGGACCAGTCCTGAGGTAGAGATGAAAGAAAGCAACGGTAACAAAAAGTGCTGTACAGGTAATAGATTTGCACTAGACAGAGCTCAGGCGTGTTGAATATATAGACAGGAAGGAATGAGAGAACCAGGTAAGCACTAAATATTCATGAGCCATATGGAACACTAAATATTTATCAGGACTCGTCTCAGCTTAATGTGTCCTCTTTTTCAAAGTAGGTAATAAGTGTGGTTGATCAGCAAAGCCTGAGTGTTGCCAGGCACACGAGCCCATTATGTCCTTCTGGTAGTGCAATTAAGTATTGGCTCTAGGCACTTTCTACCTACTGAGCTTTCTCAGCTCAGCTGGAACACTGGCCTTTATAACCACATGGTTAGCATGAAAAAGTGATGCAGAAAGATGGGAGAGAAGACGTATACGAACATTTCAGGATACGGAATTCCAGGAATTTTGATCCCTTCTGTAACAATTTCATACTTCCCAAATGCACCAGTAGCAAAACCTGTCTTTCCACAGCTTTCAGCTCTGTGCTTTCACTGCTTTTGTAAAGGGTGATTTCCACATCTTGCTTTGGTCAATAAGTCCCTCTTAGTCAGTTGCCTTCCCCAAGGTAACTTCCTACTGACCATCAATTAAAAGACAGATACAGTACTTGTAAATTCGTGAAAGGGGGAGGTGTGGAGGAGGAGTCGAATGGCAGGCAAGAGAAGACTAACATTAAGAAATGAGATTTTTAAAAATCAATTAAACTTGATTCCTTTTTCTTTTATTTCAAGGATTGGCAATCACTTTCTCATTGACATGCTTCTCTGTGTAATTAATTACTAATTGTGTAGAATATTGGATGATTAGGACTTCTAAAGCCAGATCCTGCTTTTGTGAAAAGAGCATCTTTTTCTATTAGCCAAGTCTGCTGACTAGAAACAAGAAGAAAGAACATTTAAAGTTTCCTAAACTTAAAAAAGTCATCAATTCTCAGCTTTCAAACACCATTCTAAGGGCTGGAGAGATAGGTCAGTGGTTTAGAGCACTTGCTACTCCTGCAGAAGTCCTGAGTTTGATTCCCATCACCCAGGAGATCTGAGGTCCTCTTTTGGTCACTGTGGGCTCCTGTACTTTTGTGGTACAGACACATACACTCAGACACAAACATATTAAATAAATAAATAGTTTTTAAAAGTTAAATACATATTCAAATATGAAATACATATTTCAATATATATTAATTTTGTGCTTTTATACCTAATCATTTTCACAGATGGGAGAAGAGTTATATGAAATTCCAATTGAAATAGGAAGTTTAAAAAGCCCTCCATGTAATTCTGATTCTTGTCCAACCTTGAGAGTAATCAATAAATACTGTTATTAATACTTAGAAGAATGTGGCTTATGTTCTCTTACCTAACTCTCAAGGAAAAGAGGTGTGCTGCAATCACATTTTGAGAAAGTAAATTTTTGGTTGTGATCTTAGCCTTTAACAGCCGAGCCATCTCTCCAGCCCAACTTACAAAATAGAATATTGCCTGGCATGCACTCAGGAGACAGAGGCAGGCAGATCTCTGTGAGTTGAAGGCCAGTCTGGTCTATATAGTGAGTTCCAGGACAGTCAGGACTACATAGATACTCTGTCTCAAAAACGGGGGGGGGGGGGCACAGGAGGAGTGTAAGGCTGCTTGCTCACATGGGGCGATCAGGACAAAGGAAACAGGGAGTCCCAGCACTCTTCTGGTTGTCTTCTTTTTCTCTCTTCATTTGTTGGAGATGCTAGCCCATTGGACTGTGCCACCCGAATTAGGGGTGGATCTTTCCTCTTATCCCTCTCTAGAAATGCCACCACACACACACACACACACACACACACACACACACGCCCAAAGGTGTGTCTCATTAATGCACAGCTAAAGCTTCTTGCTCCAATCAAGTTGACATTTAAAAAAAAAAACAAAAAAACTGAACCATTACACATGGGGAAAGCCCTGGCACACCAAAGAACTCTGTGAGAAGATCTGGTGCCAAGGCCAAGGGGGGAACGAAGGGACAGAGTTTTTTTTGGTTTTTTTTTACTCTTTTTTATTTTTTTATATTAAATACAATTTATTTACTTTATATCACAGCTGTAGCCTCCTCCCTCATTCCCTCCCAATTCCAGCCTCCCTCCATTATCTCCTCCCATGCCCCTCTCTAAGTCCACTGATAGGGAAGGTCCTTCTCCCCTTCCATCTAACCCTAGCTTATCAGGTCTCACCAGGACTGGCTGCGGTTATTTTCCTTTGTGGCCTAGCTAGGCTGCTCCTCCCACGGGGGTGGGGAGATCAAAGAGCTAGCCCCAGAGTTCATGTGAAGGGATGGACTGTATATTTTATGAGCAATAGCTCTGTGGCTCCACCTAGGTCTTAGTGAAGTGGGCTAGGCAGACATTTTGCAAAATGAAAAAGAAAAAAAACAAAACAATATTCAAATTAGAGATCAGGGACTGGAAATCTTCAGTAACCACCACGTTGTTTCTTGAAGACCTAAGAGATTCTACCTTTCCATATATCTTTGTATGTACTTTTCATATTTTAGACTTCTTGAGAGTAGATTGTGTGTATTATTCCCTTTTGCCCCTTGAATGCTGAAGGCCTATTTTCTAAGACCAAGAGCAGTCTTAACACTGAAGGAAAAAAAAACTGCCTGAGAAAATCAGGGTTGCAGCTGTGGATGAAACCTACCCTGTCACAAATTAATCCCATAATGTTGGTATTTTGCTTGAAGATTGGGGTTTGTTAACCTCGAATTAACCCAAGATTTTTCAAAATACACATCACTTTCGATAGTCTTGATGAGCCTAAGTTACCATCCTTATGTCATGGCTTTATATTTGATGTTTTCTTTTGATGGGGAAGCCCTAATGCATTTAATTCCCCTTAGCCTGGGTAGAGTATCATGACATGGAATTGCCACTGTTTGCCACTTATCAAAGAGGACACAGTTTAGCCACCGAAAGTAGAAGGAATGCCGTCGGCTGATCTTCTACAGGAATCAACATGTTTTCTAATTTAAAATTTTATTTCTTTGTATTTTGTGCGTACGGATGTCTGCCTACATGTATGTGTGTGCACCTCCTGTGTGTCCCTGGTGCCAGCAGAGGGCAGTAAAGAGCTTCAGATCCCCTGCTGAGAACTGAACCAGGGCCTGCTGCAAGAGCTGCAAGAGCTCTTTTAACCATGGAGCAATCTCTCCAGTCCCTGTTCTTTGATTTACTTGTGAGTCTTTATAAAAAGTCTACAATGAGCCAGGTGCTCACTCGTTTAATCCTAGCACTTGGGAGGCAGAGGCAGGCAGACCTCTGTGAGTTTGAGGCCAGTCTGGTCTACAAGAGCGAGATCCAGGACAGCTAAAAAGCTACATAGTGAAACCCTGTTACAGAAAAAAGACGTCTACAATGAAAATACCAACAATACCAACAATTCTGAACCCACATTCACTGTGTTACCTTCTAATACAGAGTCAAGTAATTTTCTACAGAACTGAAAGACGTCATTTTCCACACTACAATGAGTAGAGCAAAGTACTAAATGTGAAACTAATTTAATTCCAGCTAAATGACACACACACAATTGCATGGACTCTGTTCTATCTAAAGCACATTAGACATTAGGTAAATTAGGATTTGCATACCTGCAGTTCTAAATTGAATGAAGAAAAGAAGAAGCCCCATGGCTGCTCTCCGTGTCTCTCTGACTCTGTCTCTCTGTTCTCTCTCTATCTCTCTCTCTGAGACAAAGTTTCTCTGTGTAGCAACTCTGTCTTAAGAACCACAGAGGGTGAAATTGGCATTTTTATTTCCTATTCTCCCCACTCCTCATTGCCCAATTTTCTGTTCCAATTCCTCAACTAAGTTGCTAGTTGATTTTTTTCTATTTATATAGTACACAAAAAACAGCACACAGAGTATAAAAATAACATTAAGATGCAAACTCAAAGTCCATAGAAAAAAATTTCTGGGCTGAGAACATTCCTGCTTGAGGTTTCCATGAGAAAGGAACACTGAGACAGACTTTTAGAGGTTGGAGAGATGGCTCAGCAGCTAAGAGCACAGGTTGCTCTTTTAAAAACTTTATTATTTACTTATTTACCTATCTATCTATCTATCTATCTATCTATCTATCTATCTATCTATCTATCTACCTATCACAGTTTATTCACTTTGTATCCCAGCTGTAGATCCCTCCCTCCTCTCCTCCCAGGTTGCTCTTGCCTACTTTCCACTCCCCAAAACTACTTAGCTGCTCTCAGTCATCAGCAGTTACAGTTCAAGAGGAATCTAATGCCCTCTTCTGGCCTCAGTGAGCACTGCATGAAGGTGAGGCACAGATACATGCAAGCAAAGCACTAATACACAAGAAATAAAACAAAAATAAGTAAATTTTTCCTTTTTAATTGGCTTTTGAAGTACCCTTTGTTTTACATTGGTGTGGCCTTTTCGTCAGCTTTGGTCAGCACAGGTGGCTATAATTTTTGTCTAATTATCAATTCTGTAGGCATCCCTTCCCCAGAAACCCAAGCAGCTTTCAGAGGATGCAGTGGGAAAGAATGGCCCTTGAAATGCTAAAATGGGGAAAACAGCTTGAGAATGTTATGAGGCAAGAGGATTGACGTGGGAGATATTTTCATCTCCGAAGACTTGGTGCCAACTCAGGGCAAAGTTAGGAAAACAAAGCATGGTTCACAGGAAAGAAGTACTGGATGGAGAAGGTGAGAGAGAAACGGAGTCAGAATGGAAAAGTGACTCACACACTGACTCACACCATTGTCATTTGTCCTTCCCCCGATGACTGTCAACAGTCATTATTTGTTAAGTTCTGTCACTATTCAATAGTAAAGAATCCATGCTGGAAATAGTCACATTTTGTAGGGAATTCAGTACAATGTTACTCTAAACCCAGGTGGGAAAGTGCAATTTAGTCCTATAAGGGAATAAAACTTCAGAAAAAAAACTTAAGAATAAAAATATTAAGAATAAAACTTGAATAATTTGTATCCCAGTTGTTGGATTGAGGGTGTAAGGCAGTGAGCTCCCTTACGTGTTGGTGGAATGATGCTTGTTTGTTTATTTTAAAGATGTATTTTGTTTTTATTTGTGTGTGTGTGCATGCTCATGCATGTGTGTAAGTGTGTGTGGTCCCTGGGGAGGTCTGAAAAGGACATTGGATTTCTTTGAGCTAGAGTTATAGGCGACTGGGAACCCCACCAACATGGGTCTTGAGAAAAACAAAACAAAACAAACAAAAATCCAAACAACAGCAAAACAACCAACCAACAACAAAAACAAACAAATGAAAGAAAACCCCTCAGGTTCTCTAGAAGGTCTGTATGCCCTTTCAACTGCTCCATCTCTCCAGCTCCAACCATGGCTTGTACTGGAAGTAACTTCCTAAAACTGACATATCGATATATGTCACACATGTTCTTTAAAATGTTTGTATTAGTCTGCTGTTGCTCTTATAACAAAACAACATAGATTAGGTGCCTTCAGGGTACAAGATCGAATCCCTGGGTGGTTTCATATCTGGTGAGGACTCTTCCTACTTGTAGATGGCTATCTGGGAAGAAGTGAGGGGGAGAGCAAGAAATATATTCCTTTTATAATAAAAACAGTCCCCTTTTGGTTGGGGTCCAGTCAGAGACTAAGATAACTCACAGTAGCCCTGTTAACAGATATGGTCATTTGGAGGCTTGGGTCTCCAATATATGGGTTTAAGGGCAGCACAGTTCAATCCAGGGCAATGCCCATACACTCTGACCTAGTAATACAACTTACCGCTTTATCCCTTGCACCTGAAACAAGATGTGATGGAGACTAAAGGAAGATACCAGACTGAAGCCCTAAGCGGAAGCTTAGATGTATCCTCTGAGTCTTTCTTCACAGATTCAAGGTTCAATGGCTTTGTCAGGAGGTAGGGAAATCTCTCCGAGCTAGAGTCTAGTTGGAAGATGTAGGTCATCAGAGGTGAGTTTGGGAGACTCTGTCTTATCCAGGGCCCCTTCCTTCCTGTCTATATCTGCTTCCCAGCCGCCATGAGAGCTGCAGATCTGCCCAGACTGTGCCCTCTCTTGACACAGAGCCCTCTTTTACCAGTCCAGAGCCAACCATGCAACGGAACTTCTGAGATCATGACCTGAAATAAATCTCCCTCTGAACTGTTTCAGGTATTTGTCACAGTAGCCAAGAGTCTGGTTGACACATCTGTAGTTCAGGCTGTAGTGAGACAGGGGGCTGGAGGTGGAAGGGTTCAGATAGCCATCATTGGCAAGAGTTTAAGCCAGTCTCAAACCTCTGCCCTCCACCAGCATCTCCTGAGAGCTTTGTCACTTTCATTGATTTTGCACTATGCCTCTGCTGCTATCTGCTCAGACTGACTCGTCACACATCTATTATTTTTTAAGAGGTTTATTTTATCCTTGTAAACCTGTTACCCACATGTATGTATTCATACCATGTATGTGTCTGTTGCCTAGGGAGACCAGAAGTGGACATGGGACCAGAGTTAGAATGTTTGTGAGCCACTATATGGTTCTGGGAACCAAACCCAGGTCGTCTGCAAGAGAAACAAGTGCTCTTAGCCACTGAGCTTCTCTCCAGCCCCGCAAGTTTATCATGTTGATACTTCATGAAGTTCATTTTCATCACAAATAAGTCCAGGAACAGTCTTTCAACATTCTACGGATCATCTAAGGAGAGGATTGGTCTGGTTTCAAGTCTCTGGCCATGATGAAAGACCTTCACCAAAAAAGCAACTTGAGGGAGGTAGGCCTCATTTGGCTTACAATTCCAGGTCACAGTCCATCAGTGAGGGAAATCAAGGCAGAAACTTAAACACAAGCCTGTTCAGCATTCCACGCAGCATTACCTCTGACCAAAGAACTCACCTCACAGTAAAAAGAAGCACAGCAAAAACCTTAAAGGTGATGCTTGCCACATAGCTCTTCAGGGTCACCCGCTTAGGGAATGGTGTCGTCCATAAGCACACCCACAGGCCAGTGTGACCCAGACAACTCCTCGAATGAGACTCTCTTCCTGCATGACTCTAGGTTTTCTCAGCTTGACGGTTAAAGCTACTCAGATTATGACAGCATTACTCTTGAACACCATTACACTCTTCTGGGTGGGAAAAGTGCCTATAATTGATTTACTTCATCCTCAGGCTTCACCTGGGAGGTAGCACAGGAGTCCTTTCTGCTTTAGAGTTCCCAAACTCAGAACTGCATCATCCAGCAGCTTCTCAGGAAGAAATTACAGAGGACAGGGCAGAGGACCCTTCAAGGGCTCCCTTAAGTCCAGGTTCACCATCTTACAGTTTGGGATGAGGGTGGAAGACAAAGTACTTTGGCTCTTCATCTAGTCCCTCCTTGCTACTTGTTATTTACTCCATTTTAAATCCTGAAACTCCAGCTGTGATTATGTTTTGGAAAAGACCAGCTCTGAGAAATAAAATTTAGGTTTACAGTAATATTCTTTGCACTGGGAGTATGGATCCACAGTAGAGCATTGGCACGAGGTCCCGGGGTTTTACAAATCTCTAGAACTACACACACCAACAAGAATTTGTTATTTGGATGTTTCAGGAGCTTACGTTAGAGTTCACATGCTATGACTCTGTCTTTTATATTCCTATGCTCAGCCCACTGACTAGGTCAGATTTTATACTTACAGGGATGGAGATAACATTAGTGGAATAACTCAGGCTGTTAACTGTCTTCATACAAGACTTCTGTTCATTAAACAGCTACTATGCACCAGGCTCTATCCTATATACCATATTTAAACACCAAAATATAGAAATGTAACCATTTATAAAATATGTTATAAAATATGTGAACTCCCTGAAGTTTTGTGAAAGAATTACCGGTGATCTAGATGTACGTTGATTGAGTCATTGTGTGTGTGGCATTCTGCAGGTATAGCTAAGATATTTAGACATATCATCTGCATAAAACTGAAAACTAGTACCAAAAGCACGGTCCTATCCAGTAGATTTCTAGAGGATCACTAAGGTAAACCAGACAGCATTATTCACCCACGTCAGGAAAAAAATGAGATCAAGGCACTAAAAGAAATCCAAGCAAGTTAACACAAGATCTAACACATGAGAAAGTCTGAAACAGACGGAAGAAAAGTGAGACGGGCATCATTCTTTCAGCATGGTCCTGTGGACCCACCACAACATGTTTTAAAGTTATTTTTATTCGTGTGTGTGTGTGTGTGTGTGTGAGAGAGAGAGAGAGAGAGAGAGAGAGAGAGAGAGAGAGAGAGAGAAGCTTGTATTTTGTGCGTGTGTCTGTGCACACAAACATATAGGCCAGAGGATGATGGTGTCCTTCTCAAGAACATTGTCCGCTTTCTTTCAGGCAGGGTCAACTGGCCAGTGAGCCCTGCATTCCACCGCTCTCTCCCCACTGCTGAGATGATACAGGCGCAGCACTGCACAGAGCTTATGGAGGCTCTGGAGACTGATGGGCCCTTGAGTTTGCAAGCGTTTGACCCACACTGAGGTGTTTTTCCAGGCCTACCAAAACACTTCTTTACTGTGGCGGCGAAGTCCTACGTGAACTTGCTGCAGTGACGGCTTCTTTAGTCCTTAAGACTTTTTTTTAAAAAGGATTTTATTTATTTCATGACTATGAGTGCTCTATCTGCATGTACACCTGCATGCCAGAAGAAGGCACCAGATCACATTATAGATGGTTGTGAGCCACCGTGTGGTTGCTGGGAATTGAACTCAGAACCACTGGAAAAACTGACAATGCTCTTAACCACTGAGCCATCTCTTTAGCCCACTTCAAAACACCAATAAGCAGTGTTTTAGGAAGACATTTGATTTTAGGAACAAGTTAGTAATATCTGTGTGTCGTCAGGGTCACAATATAGGTTTGAAACACATTGATTTTGGTTTATGCTACCTTAATTATTTCATTTATTCACCTGGTCTGAATCATGTTCTCAGTAAAGACAGTTCACACGTCTGTAACGGTTGGTGCCCTGACACATCTTGCAAAGACTGCCTACACACCCCATGTGTTTTCAGCCCGCTTCCTTCCTGACGTTTTGCGTGCTGGTTTGTTTGCTTTGTGATGCTGGAGACTACCCAGAGCTTTTCATGAGCTAGGCAAGCAGCCTACCACTGAGAACCTCCAGAAAACCTCTCACTGTTTCAACATTGCAAACTCATTATGTCCCGTGCGTAAATTGTCACCTTCCCAGAAACTGTCTACCATCCAATGACAGGATGTCTCTTCAGAGTGTCATTTCTCCCCCCTGTGGTCACATTACCATAATTTAAAGCCACAGATACAGGCTGTGCTGGCTAGTCTTAGGTCAGCTTGACACACAGCCAGAGTCGTCTGAAAGGAGGGAACCTCAACTGGGAAAACGCCTCCATAAGACCCAGCTGTAAGGCATTTCCTTAATTAGTGATGGATGGGGGAGGGCCCAAGCTCATTGTGGCTAGTTCCATCCCTGGGCTGGTGGTCCTGGCTTCTATAAGAAAGCAGGCTGAAGAAGCCACGATGAGCAAGCCAGAGGGAACAAGCCAGTAAGCAGCACCCCTCCGTGGCCTTGGCATCAGCTCCCGCCTCCAGGTTCCTGCCCTGTTTGAGCACCTTTGATGATGAAGTGTAACACGGGCATTACATTGACATGAACGCTCTCCCACACATGCATATACGTAGTTGAAATTAAAAACAAATCTCTTTTTTTAAGCCAGCATAAGGGCTAGAAAGACGGCTCAACAGTTAGGAGTAGCGGTTACTCTTCCAGATGACCCCAGGTTCAATTCCCAGAACCCACATCGTGGCTCACAACGTAACTTCAGCCCCAGGGGATCTAATGCTCTCTTTTGGCCTCTGAGGGCACCAGGCACACATATCCATGCACAGATACACATGCAGGCAAAACACTCATACACATAATATAGAAATAATGGAAGAATTGAAATAAAGCATAATAGAATGACTAACTCAACCTATTTTTTAAAAAAGTAAATATGTATACACACTTTTGATTATAATATATTAGATCTATTTTAGTTTACTATGTTATCTATATGACATAGATATATGTGAGACTTCCATTAAATGAATATTAGCTTTCCCTTAGTACATACATACAATAATTTCTTATAACAAATAATTCAGAACTTCATATAAATGTTTACATAAGAAAACAGTTTACAAAGTCAGAAATTTGTTTTAACAATTAAAAAATATTTATTTAGGGAGGAGGGAGGGAACCACGGGGGGGATACAAGGTGAATAAAGTATAATTAATAAAGAAAAAATGAAAAAAAATTATTCTTATGTGTATGAGTTGTTTTTGCCTGTGTATGTGTAGCACATATATGCAATACCCACGGAGGCCAGAAGAGGGTGCCAGAGCTTCTAAAACTAGGGTTACAGGTACTTGTAAACCTTGTGGGTATTTAAAACCAAAGCCAGGTACTCTGCATGAGCAAAATTAACTGCTCTTAAATAAGGCTCTCTTCAGCCTTATTTTTTAAACAATTTTTATGGAGATGATATGTCATCCTTAGCTGTGCCACCCTCCGCTTTGGCAGCACCAGCAGATCTACGGCAATTCTATTGAGAATGAGGTCTCAGCAACCTCACCAGGGCTATCCTGGGTTAGCACAATGCTGCTGTCTTCAGGAAAATAGGTGTGGTCCCTCTGCCCACTAAGCCGATAAGCTTTCCTATGACAAGTCACCTGACCAAGTGTGGCTTCTGAGTCTGAGAACACATAAAAGTCTCCAGGCGTGTTGAGCACATGGAATTTTTCCCTATGAAAATAAGTGTTTGCAGGGCTGGGAGAGATGGCTCAGCAGTTAAGAGCACATGGTGGCTCACAGTCATCTATACTGGGATCTGATGCCTTCTTCTGGCATGCAGGTGTACATGCAGATAAAGAATTAATTAATTAATTAAAACATTTTATTAAATAAGTGTTTGCTGTTGTCTTCCACCCCATCAGATGCTAACAGATGCTTAGTCCCTATTGTGTTCATGCATCTATTCTGAAAATAGTGCTGTCCGGGCCTGCGGTGTTCCTGAAACATCACAATGTTCAGGGGCTGGCCACTACTGAGCATCTTCAGAAACATCCCCGTGATGGGGAGTGGATAAAAAGCTGGTGGTGATCCTGAGGTGACTGGGAACAGCTAAGCTCCAGAAAACCAACAGCAACACTGCTTACAAGCATCATGAAAGACCCATAAGGAAGACAAAACAAGACAAGAAAACCATCCTGCTTCTACCCAGGTCTTCCAAAGATGTAGCCTTCACAGCAGCTCTCAGAGTGGGGCCAAGGTAGCTACTTTCCAAACTTCTTAGTTATTAGACCTAGAACCCAGTAAATGTGAGACTCTTCTGTGTCTGAGCCAATATATCCCAGAGTATCGCGGCTTCAAATTGGGCTGTACTGTTTCCACCCTGCTATAACTGAGGTAGGGAATGTGAGGGATGCTGGAGGCATCTTTAGTCACTTCTCTTTAATTTGTTTCATTCGTTTATTCAACAAAATATTTACTTAGTACCCACTGCCTGCTAAGCCACCCAGTACGAGATGCTAGAGAGGTAGCAGAATAGCAGGCAGACACAATACTAATGATAAAGAGAGGAAATAAACAACATTAAAAATATAGGGGCAGGGGAGATGGTCCAACCTTGCAAAGGAGCAGAGGTTGATCCCTAAGATCCACATCTGGAATTTCATAAACATCTGTATGTAGCTCCAAGTCCAGAGGCTCTCATGCCCCCTTTTGGTCTCTCTGGTTACTTCACTTATGTACACATCATCATAATTATCATCATCATCATCATAAATAATAATAATTATTTTTTAGGGCTGGGGAAATGGTCCAGAGGCTAAGGGCACTGGCTGCTTTCCCGAAGGTACTGAGTTCAACTCCCAGCAACCACATGGTGGCTCACAACCATCTATAATGAGATGCAGTGCCCTCTGCTGGCAAGCAGGAATATACATGCAGGCAGAACATTGCATAAATAATAAATAACTCTTTAAAAAAATAATACTTTTTTGAAGAAGTAGGGGGTGGAGAGATAGCTCAGTAGTTAAAAGTATTTTCTGCTCTTGCAGAGGATCTGGGTTTGGTTCCCAGAACCTACATTTGGCAGTTCACAACTAGCTGTAAGTCTAGTTCCAGGGAAGCTGAAGACATAACTTCACTGGCACCCACACACGAGAGTACACATAAATACACTCAGACACACACATATACTCGTAAAGTGAAATAAAACTTCAGAATCGTGTTTCTGTCTTTACAAAAAGAAGTTGATGCTTGCAACTTCAGCCAACCAGCCTGTGGAATTTTGTTACGTAAGCATAAACAGATTAGGACTATGTAATAAAATTCCTAAGCTCGTTTAGCATTGTTTTATTGGGTGCTGTTTTAATGACAGATGACAGGCTACAGCTTGGACATGCGCAGGTGTAACTTCTTCAAGTAATCAATTCCTTGTCAAGAAAAGCCCCAAGAACTCATCAAGGACGGTTTGAAAGCAGCTTTTCAAAAACGGACATGTGCAGAAGATTCTCCCACAGGTTTCTTTTCTCCTCATGCAAGTCCTACCTGGAAAGACAATCACCTCAGGTTGGAAAAGTCTGTGCCCTTTTTAGCACAAAGGGGTGTTTCAAGCACAGATTATCCCAAAGACAGGCACAGCACTGTTCCAAACGCAGATTGCAACAGTCCTTTCCCCGTTTGTCAGGTGACCATGAGCCTGTGGGTCATGTCAGAGAGCCATCGCTTCTAGGCCTTTGGGTTAAGACCAAGTAGAAAATTAAGCGATCTTTCTCAGTACTGTAGTTGACTGATAAGTGACTCTATAATGAAATAAGAAATGCCTTCCCCAGATCAGACTGATGTTTCTAAAAGAGAGCAAGGGGCCTTGGTGGGATAACTTTGAACAAGAGCTACTTCAACTGTCTGGCCCGTGGTTCTCCATGCATTTTCCTCATTATATTAGTAACATAAAACTGAAAAAGCACATCAGTGAGTCTATAGGACCTTCCAACCTTTTAAAACATATTGCCTGATGTCCTGTATTTCAATTCAGCAGCTTAACTGAGAAAAAAAAAAAAATGACGTCCTTTAATACAAATTTGATACAGAGGAGTCAAATCTGGTCATGATGGCATTTGTTTGTTTGTTTGTTTGTTTGTTTGTTTGTTGAAACAGGGTTTCACCATGTGGACCTAGTTGCTTTGGAATTCACCATGTAACCAGGCTGACTTTGAACTCAAAGAGACCTGCTTGCCTCCGTTGTTTGAGTGTTGTGCTTAAAGAGGTGCAGCATGAGATCTGGCCCATGGTTGAACTTGTAATTGAAGTTTTACAGCACTCTGTTGGATTAAATGTCAGGCACACCCGTAATTTTACAAGGCCAGCTTTCACATCTATAATTGAACTTCCTTGATAATGTATCTTTAAGCCGGAAGAATATTTTGACTTAATTAAAAAGAGAATGCCAGTTGATGAATGTGTCTTCCCAGAATATGTCTCCCTGCATATATAGTAAATCAAATCACTAGCTCAGTGCAAACTTGCAATTGGAGAACATATTCATAATTTAAAATGATTATAATTGCATAATTAAGTAATGAGAATTCATGATATTTGGTGTGATGGAAGAAAACAGGCTCCCTGGTCCCAACAGTCTCTGATCTGGCTTTACATTAAGGCCTCAGGGATGTTCTCTAACTGAGGTTTGTTTCCATTTATTTTTGTCTTAGAAGGGTAATTCATTAAGGGTAATATGCTTAAAGGTAATTTTAATACATGGGTTTTGATTTTTTTTGTTTCCTTTGGCTTACTAATGCTTCAAGAGAACACCCTGATTTCCTTTGCTAATCTCTCAGGTCTGCTAGTAGCCAGCTTTCTGATTTGGGGCAATCTGCTTCCCCTTGGAATGTGCACTTTGGTCTGTAATGTCTGTCAATTTCCAGTATTTTATGGCTACTCACTTTATTTAAAAATCAGGTTTGGGGAAGCAGTTGTATAGTATGTACAAAACCCTCAGTGCGACCTTCAGCACTGACAAATATGTAAGTAGGAGATGGCAAGGTAGCTCAGTAAACAGAGATGTTTGCCAGCAAGCCCGACAACCTGAGTTCAATACCCACATAACCAAAGGAAAGAACCAACTCCCACGGTTTGTCCTGTGACTTCCACATTCATGCCAGGCCAGACTTGTGTCCCTTTCAGATAAATTTATAATGCAAAAAAAAAAAAAAAAAAGAAAAGAATTTACAGACACAGAAAGCCAGGAAATAAATGGTTTACTTAGAAGAGAACGGTGTTTGTTGTTTGTTTGTTCTTAAAGTGTACATGGTATAAAACAGTACAGGGACCTCATGGGGAGGACCACACTGGTGGCACTTGGTGTGTTGTTTTCACAAGTGGTGAGGAGAGTATTGAGTAGGAATCACTTGACCGGTTCCACCTTTCCTACCGTAAAGCTCTAAATATCCATCCTTTAGGCTGTTGAGGCTGTGGTACGTGGTACAGTGAGGTCAGTTTCTAATAACTGCACAAGCATCCTCAGTGCAAGGTTATACAGTCATCACCTTGAGGGGGAGTTAAGGAATTGCCAACTCTATAGTTAACAATGACTTTAAAGATGCAAGAGAGCAATTGGGGCAGCTGGCTTTCTTTTCCTTATGATGAAGACAGTATTAATAGATTTTCTCCGATGACAGAATATACTAATTCAAGTCAAATTAACCATATAAAAGCAGGTGGATTGGGGGCAGCTCTCAGGCAGGTTCACTGGTCCCAAGGAACAAGGCCGGGGAAGTTGCTCGGGTCGGGGGAGAGAAAGAAAGAACATGTGCGCATTCAGGGAGAGGGAGGAAGGGAAGAGGGAAGAGAGAGGAGAAAAGAGAAAGAAAGATGTCCAGAGCCTCCGGAGACAGAGAAGCCCAGACCCTGGGCTGAAAAGTTCAGGGCAAGGGGTGGAGTATGCCAGCCATGCCCTACACCAGGTAGGGACTGATGGATGCTGGGAGAAGAGGAAGGGCAGGTCTGCTGTGATATGTTAAATAGGAAACTCAGCTACCCGCCCCAAGCCTGAACCCCAAAAAGTATGCTCATTGCCTGGTATGTAAACTAAGGAGGGTATAGTGCAATGGGGGAGCTGGCAACGGGCCCTGACTGAACTTCCTGCCTAATAACCCTTTCTCAATAGGTCAAGAAGGAAAGAAAGTGGATAGGTGCCTGTGATCCTCAGCTCAAGGTTGTGTGCGATAGGTTAAAGTGGCTGAATGGAACTCCTCTGGATATATCACTTTTTGTTAGAAATCTCACAAATAGGACTTTTTCTGACCATCATTAACTTATGATGGTTTTTAATGAAATCGAAACAATAGGGAGCCAGGAGAGGTGGCACATCCCTATGATACCAGCACTCAGGGAGGCAGAGGGAGATGGATCTCTTGTGAGTTCAAGGCCAGCCTGGTCTACAAAGCCAAGGCCACACAGAGAAACCTATCAATAAAAACAAAAACAAACAACAACAACAACAACAACAAAAAGGTACTTTGTACTTTGAAGGTATGTATATTAAACTTTGCCCCTTGCTGCTATATTACCTTACTGTGCATTTGTAAATTCACTTCCAGCTGCACAGGAGGAGTTTATAAATTTTTCCTTTGAATAGATTAAAACAATTTATGGATTTTCTTATTGTATAGTAATATTAATTACACAGGTTAATGGTTAATGGAACAAGTCTTGTATAAGGAGCTTTATTTGTGCAAAGGGGAAAGGGAGAGGAGTTAGAGCCTGAGTGAGCCACGACGGGGGATAGGGAGAGACAGAGAAAGAGACAGAAAGAGAGACACACAGACAGAGACAAAGAAACAGAGACTGAGAGACAGAGAGAACAAGCTGGGGTGGCAACAGACCCTTTATCTCCCAAGTACCTGTTGCAGGTCATGATATAGGCCCCTGAAGGCCCCTGAGGGCAGGCCACTTGAATCACCTGTACAGTCATTACTATCTAATGAGTCAATAAGATTTGGACATGTGTTTATTTTATGCATGTAAAAGAGTCATCATTTCAGTCTTTTAAAATGTATTCCTGGACTGAAGATGGAGCTCAGTGATAGGACACCTGCTTAGCTTATGTGAAGCCATGAGTTCAACCCCCAGCAATGAAAATAAAGTTTTTTAGTTTGCCTAAATCACTAAGCTACTTTGAGGATAAGATAAGATGGTGTATATTAAACACTTGGCACAGTGTCTAAGACACAGTTACGATAATTGTCAATTGTAAGATGTGTTTTGACTTTAGACTAAGTAGTCCTGACATCCAAGAGAGAGTTAGCATCATTATAGCTTCTACCAAAAGTGCCTAGGATTCAGAGGTTCAAGGAAACTGTTTACAAAACTGGTCCTGGCATCTGGAGGACACTTTCCCCCCTTACAGAAATCACCTGCTTACTGAAAATTAATTCATACTAGTGGTTTTTGCATCATGGCAGAAGTTAACAAGAGAAACAAGTGAAAGAATGAAAAAAAAAAGTAAGAGAGTCAGGGACTGACCATCCAGCTCCTTGCTTAGCATGCACAAGGCCCTGGCTTTGATCCCCAGCACAAATATATATATATAAATCAACTTGCCCAAAATGGATCCCTAGCCTTTGTGGTTATTAAGGAAGTACTCTGCCACCCAGCTACAACCCCGGCCTTTAAATGTCTCAATTGTCTTAAATTGTTTTACTTCCTAGCCTAATTCACCATCAAAGCAATACAGGAAACTTAAAAATATGTTACTTATTCTTATATATTAGTGTATGTGTTTCTCTCTATATACATATATATGTGTGTATGTATGTGTTTCTATATTTCCCCCATGGAACAAAGCACTCTAAGCTGGCTGTGGTTAGAGATGTAGTTTGGGTTGAGTAGGAAGGTTCTTGACCACAATCTCATTATAGTCTTGAACAGGTTTTCTTATTTTTTATTTTTTATTTTTTTATATTAATTTTAATTTTTATTTTTTTGTAATTTTTTATTAATTACACTTTATTCATTTTGTATCCCCCCATAAGCCTCTCCCTCCTCCCCTGCCGATCCCACCCTCCCTCCCCTTTCTGCATGCATGCCCCTCCCCAAGTCCACTTATAGGGGAGGTTCTCCTCTCCTTTCTGATCTTAGTCTATCAGTTCTCATCAAAAGTGGCTGCTTTGTCCTCTTCTGTGGCCTGGTAAGGCTGCTCCCCGCTCAGGGGGAGGTGATCAAAGAGCAGGCCAATCAGATTATGTCAGAGGCAGTCCCTCTTCCCATCAGTATGTAACCCACTTGGACACTGAACTGCCATGGGCTACATGTGTGCAGGGGTTTTAGGTTATCTCCATGAATAGTCCTTGGTTGGAGTATGAGTCTCTGGGAAGTTCCCTGTGTTCAAATTTTCTTGTTCTGTTGCTCTCCTTGTGGAGACCCTGTCCTCTCCAGCTCTTACTATTTCCCACTTCTTACATAAAATTCCATTCACTCTGCCCAACAGTTGGCCATCAGGCTCAGCATCTGCTTTGATAGTCTGCAGGGCAGAGGCTTTCAGAGGCCCTCTGTGGTAGGTTCCTAGTTTGTTTCCTGTTTTCTTCTTCTGGCTTTCAGAAGCCCTCTGTAGAAGGTTCCTAGGTTGTTTCCTGTTTTCTTCTTCTTCTGATGTCCATCCTCTTTGCCTTTCAGGATGGGGATTGACCGTTTTAGGTAGGGTCCTCTCTCTTGCTTAATTTCTTTAGATGTACAGATTTTAGTGGGTTTGTCCTATGTTGTCTGTCTATATGAGTGAGTATATACCGTGTGTATCTTTTTGCTTCTGGGACAACTCACTCAGGATGATCCTTTCCAGGTCCCACCATTTACCTGCAAATTTCATGATTTCCTTATTTTTCATTGCTGAGTAATATTCCATTGTATAGATGTACCACAATTTCTGCATCCATTCTTCAGTTGAGGGGCATCTGGGTTGTTTTTTCAGCTTCTGGCTATTACAAATAAAGCTGCTACAAACATGGTTGAGCAAATGTCCTTTTTGTGTACTTGAGCCTCTTTTGGATATATGCCTAGGAGTGGTATGGCTGGATCTTGGGGAAGCGCTATTCCTAGTTGTCTGAGAAAGTGCCAGATTGATTTCCAGAGTGGTTGTACAAGTTTACATTCCTACCAGCAGTGGAGAAGGGTTCCCCTTTCTCCACAACCTCTCCAGCATGTGTTGTCACTTGAGTTTTTGATCTTGGCCATTCTCATAGGTGTAAGGTAAAATCTCAGGGTTGTTTTGATTTGCATTTCCCTAATGGATAATGAGGTTGAGCATTTCTTTAAGTGCTTCTCTGCCATTCGGTATTCCTCTACAGAGAATTCTCTGTTTATCTGTTCCCCATTTTTTAATTGGATTACTTGGTTTGCTGCTTTTCAGCTTCTTTAGTTCTTTATATATACTGGATATGAGTCCTCTGTCAGATAAAGGGTTGGTGAAGATTCTTTCCCAATCTGTAGGCAGTTGCTTTGTTTTGATGACAGTGTCCTTTGCTTTGCAGAAGCTTTTCAGTTTCATGAAGTCCCATTTATTGATTGTTGCTCTTAGAGCCTGTGCTGTTGGTGTTCTGTTCAGGAAGTTTTCTCCTGTACCAATGAGTTCTGGGGTATTCCCCACTTTTTTTTCTAGCCAATTTAATGTGTCTAGTTTTATGTTGAGGTCTTTGATCCACTTGGACTTCAGTTTTGTGCAGGGTGATAAGTATGGATCTATCAGGTTTTCTTGGTACAAAGCTGCGTTCATGTAGAGCATGGGTTGTAGAAAGGACTGAGAAGAACAAAGGTGACGGTAGAAACACCCACAGAGGTTTTCTATTTTCCATATCATGCGAAGCAAGAAAAGCAAACAAATTCAACTCACACTGATTAAGTACCACAAGACAGGTATTGTATGATAGACAGAAAAACAAGGCTCTCATGAGGTTCACCCAAGTCGGGAGTGGGGAGTAGAGCAGAAGAGGCTGATGGGAAATAAAAGGAGGCAGTAATGGTAAGATGCACTAGAAAAAGACAGGTGTTGTAGAGAAAAACAAAAACAATTAGCAGAGAAAGGGTGGCAGTCAGCAGGGGTCAGGGAAAGTGACGTTTGAGCCAAGGCCTTAAAGAGAAAAAGGAGATATCCCTGAGGCCATGGGTGGGAGGGAAAGTTCTGAGTGGAAGACCCTGGGGCAGGTAAACACCAGCACTTAAAGTCTAACAAGGAGAATGCAGCTGAAACCACCACCTTGGCTCCTTTCTTTCTTTAGTAAGGCCAGCTGTCCCTCAATCTTTTGAATTTTTTTTTGGTAGGGGTCCAGTTAAGGAGCTCTTCCTTCTATTCTTCCAATACCTGCATTTTGTTATGTGCATAATTAAATGAGAGTCAGGAAACCAGAAAGTGGCCCGTGACAGGGGGGGAAAAAAGAGGCTTGAAGGAAGGTGGGGAGAGTAGAACACAGGTGATATGAAAGTAGGGGGGAAAGGTATAAGAGGAGGTGGGGGTGGAGGCAGGCAGGGGGATGGACAGGAATGGGAGGAGAGCTGATCAACCCAAACCACCGAACTTTTATGAGAACACCGTAAGGAGATATGTTAGTTTGCAAATAAACAACAACAAAACAACAACAATAAAGAAGAGCCAGGGAGATGGCTCAGCTTGTGAAGTTGCAGGTAATTTGTGTGCACACTGAAATCCAAGCATCTGCAAGCACTAATGGGAAGATGCCAGAGTATTTTGTTGTATTTGCTATGACAGTCTGTTTGTAAGGTCATCTGCTCAAACATAAAAGTATTTAAGAAGTAGCAATTACGAACTGTTCTGAATGCTAGACAACAAGACTCACATGTCTCAAAGAAGAAAAGAATTTAGGAACAAAGAAACAAGAAGTGAAAGTACGGTGTTAACTTTGAGACTGCCTTGAACAGAGTGCAACACAGCCTTGAAGATTATAGTGAAAGAAAAGAAAGTGAACGTAACATAGAGGGTAACATTAGAAATACTCAAACTCAAAATTAGAAAATGGGAGGAAGAACATGTCAATCTTTCACAGAAGATACCCCATGGATAACAAGACTGGAGTACAGTGTATTTTAAAGCAGAATATCCTAACAAGCAAAAAGTCATTGATTTATCACCAGCACCACAAACAAGCTAAATAAAAAGCCAAAAATGGCAAAAAAAACAAACAAACAACAGCAGAATGATTCTGTTTCCTTTTATACCTGCCTTTTTTTTTAACCTTACAGTCATATTTTAGGAAACAAGTTCTTTTGTGGCAAAGAAACGTGTGAAGTTTACCAATTTCTTCAATTTCATTTCCCTTTTTAAAAAAAAATCTTATACAGAATTCAAGACAGCTTACTATTTTAATTACAGTAGCATTAATAATTATTTTTAAAAGGAGCATTTCATTTTTCTTATTATCAGTTGAGCACCCATCCTTTATCTGAATATATGCAAAAAAACTTGACTGTGCGTTATATTAGTAGTGCCTGCACTGGTGTTTAATGTTGAAGATGTATGTGTGTTCCTATTTTTCATATATCTCCCTTGGCTTGATTGCTTCAAATGACTGTATATAATTGAGGGGGAATGCATCAAACATAAGAAATCCCAGTGAAAGGGGGAAAGGGGGCATGAAAACCCCCACCTCTGTCTCAGGACGCATGGGCAATTGATAGGTTCTGGGAAAGGGAAAGTCAGCCATGCTCCGTAGTTGGCCCCCCACACAAGAGCATTCAGGTAGCAAGGTAGCACAAACTGTACTTCCTGGGTAGAAGTGGGGGGCATGTTTGGAAAATAGGGAAGTTGGTGGGGATGGGGGGTGTGATACAGGAGGAGGTAGGGAAGGGGGACTGAGTATGATTGAAACAATCACATTATGTTCTCAAAAAATTAACCATAATATTGTTTAAAAAATAAAAATGAAAAGCCACACATTTTCCAAAATGGAAAACAACTCCTCTAACTTAGCTGAGTTTTTGACCAAATATTTTCTTTTTGACCAAAATTATTTGCTTTTGTATATCATCTTCTAGTCTTTTTCTGTTTTCACCAATTTTTTTCAGTTGCAAGAAACCAAGATTAATGTTAAAAAGTAAGCAATAAAAATCATGCACAATTAAGGAATTCAGTTACAAGAAATCCAACTGCTTTGCATTTTCATATAAAATGGAATCCATCAGACCCAGGGGGATTTTCAAAGGATTGTCAGCTGCTTCTTGGAATTCGGGAATTGCTGATAGCAATCTTTCAACTATTCTGTTTTTACAAAAAGCACATTCTGCGATTAGATACCACGCCTGCTGTTCACCTGTCTAAGCCAACATGCTGAACACAAACTGTCACCAGCTGACTTACTGATTTCAGTGAGTTTAGAATACAATTAGAATAAAAATTGCCCAGACGAAACTCTCCAAATAATCATATTCTTGGTATACAGTTTGCCATCTATCTATATGTGTGTGTGTATATATATACATATATATATGTATGTATGTATATATATATATATATGTTTGGTGCAAAGTTTTTTTATTTTTATTTTTTTCAATTCAAAGACATGAGTCTTTGTGATGAAATTTTGGAGCTTAGTAGCACTCAGGCTGAAGTGCGCAGCATTTAAGAATGAGGGCCTGGAGAGCTGGCTCAGCGCTCAAGAGCACCAGCTGCTCTTGCAGAGGAGTCAGGTTTGATGCACAGTAGCCAGACAGCAGCTCAGAAACGGTTAACTTCCACCTGAGGGGCTCCAGTGCCCTCTCCTTATCTACACACATGCAAGCAAACACTCACACACTTTAAAAAAAAGAGCGAGAAAGAGTTTTGGCTTTGGAAAGAACTGGGTTTAGACCTTGAGTCTTCTCTGTGCAACAATCTGTCCTAAGCTCCAGCTTTTTTCTTTTTTTCTCTTCTCTTCTCTCTCTTTCTCTCTCTCTCTTTCTTTCTCTCTCCCTCTTTCTCTCTCCCTTCCTTCCTTTCTTTCTTTCTTTCTTTCTTTCTTTCTTTCTTTCTTTTTCTTTCTTTCCTTCTCTTTCTTTCTTTTTCTTTCTTTCTTCTTTCCTTCTCTCTCTTTATTTCTTTCTCCCTTCCTTCCTTCCTTCCTTCCTTCCTTCCTTCCTTCCTTCCTTTCTCTCTCTCTTTCTCTCTCTCTCTCTTCCTCTCTTCCTCTCTTTCTCCCTTCCTTCCTTCCTTCCTTCCTTCCTTCCTTCCTTCCTTTCTTTCTTTCTTTCTTTCTTTCTTTCTTTCTTTCTTTCTTTCTTTCTTTCTTTCTTTCTTTCTTCATAGCCATGGCTATCCTAAAACTCACTATATAGACCAGACTGGCTTGAAACTCACAGAGATCTGCCTTCCTCTGGTATTGGGATCAAAGATGTGTGTTACCATGCCCAGCTCATCTTTCTTTAGTGGAGAAAACAGAACTTATTTTATAGGATGTATGAATGGGTCATATGACTAGGACAATGCTTGAATCTTAGGCTTCCAATTACTGAATTGATCAATTAAATATTAATTTCAGTAGTCAACCTGATATTGAACTGTTCATTTGCTGGATAAATTTTTAAAAAATCATACAGAGATACGATTCTATAGCATATATTCAGGTCACTTGAATCTTGGTTATAACAATCATTCTTGTCTACTTGGTTGTGGTATCTACCTTTAAAAACACTTGAACAGGCCTGGAAAGATGGCTCACTAGTGGGTTAAGAACACTTATAGAATCCAGACTTAGTTCTTAGCACTTACATGGTGGTTCACAACCGTCTAAAGCTCCAATTCCAGGACACTCAAAGCTCTCTTCTGACCTCCCAGGTTATATACCTGTGTGTATGTATACACATGTGCAGGCAAAACATTCGCACACATATTAACAAATCTAAAATGCTTCAAAATACTTGAATGGACACATTTACCTCATATTACTACCAGTCTATTTGGAGGAAAAGGCTCTTTGCAGGAGAATGGCATGGGCAAGTATGGGTAGAAAGCTAGGGTTTGAGTCACCTACTTTATGATGTGGCAAAACGTGATTTCACCCTGCAGATGGAAGTGCACAGGATGAAGAGCCAAGGAAACAAGGCTTGACATCGCCACTTAGCCTACATTTGTATAGCAGAAGCCGTGCAGCTAACAGTAGTCAGGAGAGGCTCCTCAAGTAGCATCCTTCCCTCCCTCTCCCTCTCCCTCAGCACAGTGCCTTCCCTGGAACTTCACAAATCTCTTCATTTTTTTTTTAATGCCATACATCTCTGTCTGCTTGTCTTCATTTATTTATTTGTGTGTGTGTCTTGATTAGATCATAAGCTCTTTAAAGGAAGCTACCATATTGCATTCACTTCTTTCTTTCCAGCTTGTCTAGAACAAAGTGAGCATGCAGGAGAGATAATCAGTGAGTGGTTCAGAGCATTTTTTATTTGTTTTTGGTTTTGTTTTTTTCAAGACAGGGTTTCTCTGTGTAGCCTTGGCTGTCTTAGACTCACTTTGTAGACCAGGCTGGCCTACGACTCACATCGTTCTGCCTGCCTCTGCCTCCATCAGTGCTGGGATGAAAGGTGTGTGCCACCATGCTACCATGCCCTGTGCATGTACTGCTCTTGTGGAGGATCCAACTTCTGATCCCAGCACTCATATCAGTTAACTGCCTGTTAACTCCAGCTCCAGGGAATCTGACACCCTCTTCTCACCTTCAACAGTACCTGCATATTTGTTTTGTGGCATACATACAAGGATTCACACAAGTATAAATAAATAATTTTTAAAATCTACTCTCTCCTCCCTCTCCCTCCCCCCTCCTCTCTCTAGGGAGGGTTTGAGTGTGCCTTTAAACTGAATAGTCAAAGAAAGTCTCCCTGTGTCAATAGAATATGAGCTTGAACAATGAAGAAGCAAGCTCTATGGGTATCTGGGTAAGGGAGCGATTATAAACAGAAAAAATTGAAAGGAAAGCCTTGACAGATCAGTGCGCGTGGATTTCAAGGAATTTTAAGGAGCCTGGTGTGGCTGAAACAGTGAATCCCATGTTTTGGGGCCACTGAGAAGACTCTAGTTTTTACTGTAAGGTGTGATGGTCAGTGCTAACTGTCAACTTGATGAGCTCAAGAATCACCTATGACACAAGTCTCTGGATACACCACTGAGGGCTTATGTAGGTTAGGTTAACCGACAGGTTAAAGACCTGGCCACTGTGGGTGATGCCGGCCCATCAGTTGAGAGCCTGGCCTGAAGACAGAGAGACAGACAGACAGAGGCAGAGTCACAGAGACAGAGAGAGAGCAAAGCACTACACTCTGACTCCTGATGGCTGATTTGTAATACAGTACTGTTATTTATATGTGTCTTAGTTGCTTTTCTTTTGCCATGACAAAACACCATGTCCAAAGCAACTTATGAAAAAGAAAACATTTAATTTGGGGGCATCCCAATTCCAGGTGGTTAGAACCCATGGCCATAATGGCAGAGAGCAGGCAGCCATGGTGTTGCAAGCAGTAGCTGAGAGCTGATATCTCAGTGTGCAAGGATGAGACAGGGAAAGCTAACTGGGATTGGCATGTGCTTTTGAAACTGCCAAGCCAGCCCTCAGTAACATTCATCTTCCAAGGCCACACCTCTTAACCTTCCCAAGCAGTTCCACTAACTGGGACCAAGTACTGAAATATATGAGCCTGGTGTTGTTCTCCATCCAGTGGGAGCCTGGGACGGTCCTTGGAAGGAAGCTGTCTCCTGACATTGTCCCCCTCCTCCCCAGCTGCTGCCACTACCACATGTGGCACTGGGGTGGCTGGATCCTGCCAGGCAGAATGCTGAGCTGCAAGCCCAGGCTTCTGGATGGATGAGACCAAAGGTCCCAGATCTCAGGAACACTGATAGAGTACATTAGGACAAAGCCCATGTGTACTAAGCCAGGGTGTGGAGAAGATTTTCATCATGTGTATGATTTAGCTCTCTTTGAGAACGAGATCGCTGATGGCAATGGTAACTCAGTTGTTCCAGAGCCTCTGGCAATACTAAAGTGTTGCAGCTATTGGGTAAGCTGCTGTGCTGAGCACAGCATAGATTTATAAACCTTGGGCAGTGGGAGAGATTTGCTGGGGTCAGTAGGTCAGGGATATTTGATTTACATGTAGTGGTACAGTGCCTCACTTTCCATGCAGTAGCTCGGCCCTATCACAAGATTCCCAAGATTCCCATCCTAGAGATGGGAGAATCTCCAAGTACAATTGAAGGTCACTGTTGAAGACTAAGGTACTTAGCAGGGTGGGGTATTTCTAGGAATAGACAGCTAGCTGAACCAGTTTCCTTATCAGGAAAGGCTCTGGCTTGTAATCTGCCCTGAGGTCTATTTTGACACTCCTTACAAAATTTGGGGCCACTCAGATCAGAGGAGACTTTTAGAACCTTGCTGAGAAAAGGTAGTCCATCATCATAGATCGAGCACATGGCTCTCTGGAGGTGTCAGACTTCAACCTACTCCAGCAAAGCACCACAGCCTGAGGTTAAGAGTGCTGTACTGTTCCCATACCAACATCAGACTGATCACAACTGCGTGGATCTCCAGGTTCAGGGAGCCAGTACCCCTCTGACCTCATTGAACATATACACAGACACGCATATACACACACAAATAAATAATAAATGTTTAAAATACATATATGTATATAAATAGAAATATATGATCCTATGGGGGGTCATTCTCATTCAAACCTCCACAAGATGCATATTATTGTATATTGTTACTGATCTCTATAAAGTTTTCATCTTACGAAACTAAGACACTACACCAGTCAAACAAGTTCCCCCCTTTTATTAGCACTGGTTCATGAAAACCATTTTATTTTCTATTTCTATTTTACCATGGTAGCAACTGCATAGAAAATAAATACTGCAGTATTTTTGTAACCAGTTTATTCCACACAGCAAAATGTTCTCAAGATTTATACATGTGGTAGCTTACCTCAGAATTTTATTCTTGTAAAAGGCCAAATAATATCTTACTGTACAGGAACACCCTGTTCTCTCTGTCTGGTTCTCTTATAAATTAATGTTTAGGCTGCCCCCCCATCATTGTGAATATGATACACTACAGATAATACAAATATTCTTTACGCTCTCGCTTTCAGTTAAGTATCAGGTTAGAACTGGGCTTCCCACGGTACATCTCACCCATAGTATACAAAAGATCCCACGACTATATTTTTGCCAGATTTTGTTTTTCTCAGGTTTGTTTGTTTTGAAACTGGGTCATATTTTGTCAGCCAGGTTGGCCTTGAACTTAAGATCCTCCAGAGTGCTGAGATTACAGGAGTAGACCACCATGCTTGCTCTGTCCCCTGCCCCCCGCCCCCTTTTGGCTTTGTTTATGCTTGCTAATGGCTACCCTGAAGAGTGTGAGCGTATGTGTCATGTGTCATTGTGGGTTGTTTTTTTTTTTTCATTAGCTATCATTTTCTTTTCCGGAAGGCTACAGTGTTGGTGCTAAAAGCTTTTTAGATTCCTTCCTCCCTGTCTGCCTTCTGCCTTCCTCCCTCCTTTCTTCCCTCTCTTCCTAATTTGCTTTTTTTTTTTTTTTTTTTTTTAGTAGTTGTTGGTTTATTTGGAGACTAGAGTCTTACTATGTAGCCTAAGCTGCCCCTCAAACTCACGATCCTTCTGCCTCGCCATCTGATCTTTCTGACTCCTGGCACTGCAGGTATGTGTCACCGCACCAGGCTTCAAAGTTAAGTTTTGCATTCCCCTCTTCCTCCTAGCCTGTACCCAGGCATTTACGGCTGTTACATAACAAGGTCCTGGGCAAGGGCACGGTGTTCCCACATGTAGAACTCTGCCCTGGGTGTGGAATGTGACAGAAGCAAGTTTGGGCAGGACTGCTCCCCCAGCCGTGGGGAAACTTCCGGGGAAGTCTGTGCAGCAGACAAACCCAGTCTCCCGACTCCGCTCCTGCAGGTTTGTTTTCACAAAAAGGAAGGAAAGCAGCGCGGCAGCTGTGCTTCTAATATTCGGGTTAGCACGTCCGATTATTCAAGCAGTTACGAACTTTACCGTGAGGGACTCAGTTCTCCTGCAAGACACCATTGTATTGGAGCAATTAAAACCAGCGTCACCGTGTAAGCATCCCGGAGAAAAGGCAGAGGGAGCCAAGGCTTAAGGCTACTCTGAACTTTGGAATCTCCTACATTACTACTGTGTGTTTGTACAGCACGCGGAGAGCCTGGGTGGAGTCACGTGAGGGGTCCAAGTGGAAGGCAGTTCTACTCAAAGCTCTACGAATCTCTTCTAAGTAAAACAAAACAAGCAAATGGCTATCAGATGCCAAAGGGATTAATGTATTGTCCTTACGCGACCTTCTCACTTCCATTTGAAGAAAACAGGTGGCTGCTTGCAGTCGCACACAGATTCATGCTCCGATCCCAACGCCTAGACAGAGGAAGGTAAACAGATGAATAGAATACTTGCTTCCCGAGAACGCAAGCTACCGGTGTTCAGAGCTACTGCCCACCGTAGCAGCCCTCCCCCGTCTCCAACACTCACTGTTGATCACCGCTGTCAGTGCTGCCTGAGAACTCTGTGGATCTCCAAATAAAATCAATACACACCGTGGGCATGCGTCCCGAGGCTCATCCTGGGGACTCTTCATTATGTAAATGAGGCGACGACAACAGGAAAACAATTTTCTTCCTTTGTATTTGTAAAACTCGAGAGTGCTCATAACCTTCAGGGAAATTGGCCTTTGTTCTGGGAGTATTTCAAGTGCATCGCATAAATTGTCTGTTCCAGTGAATACAGAAATAGAACCAAGAGTGTGCACATACAGCAACTTGAAAAATGATTTTACGTTAGTTGTCATCTGCCTCCAAGGCAGTACATAATATGGATGGAAAAGGGAACTGGAAAACCACTCACCACTGAGGACATACTACTCTCCAGTTCTTCATTTCCCCAATGAATTATTATTTGTTTTAATTTTAACTTTATTTGTGTGTGTGTGTGTGTGTGTGTGTGTGTGTGTGTGCAGGTACCTGTGGAAGGCAAAAGAGGATGTCAGATCCCCGGGAGCTGAAGGCACAAGCAGTAGTGAGCTGCCTGACATGGGTGGTGGGAATTAAACTTAGGTCTTCTGCAAGAACAACTCTAACCACTGAACTGATTCACCAACCCACCCCTGACTCATTTTTAAGTACCATTTTCAAGAGACAAGGCTCAGTCCATTTTTTAAAGGTGTGTTGATGGATATAACCCTGCTGATATTTTGTCTTTGATGGAATTTCAGTCATCCTGAGAAAATGCAGTCTTAATTTTTTTTCACATGTGTTTTCAAACCCATTAATTCCTAAAAATAAGTTGATCAGACTAGTAAATTGTTATTTACTTATTTTCGCTGAAGTAAGAAACTCAGCTCTAGAAGTCATAGTAACTAGAGAAAATGGTAATGACGTTTCAGAGAAATGTGGTAACATGCATGTTTTATTTATAATAGTTTGAGATTTTGAATGTTTTGAAGACATAAAAACTTCAGTATAGTACTTTCTAAGCTTCTGGACCTTTGAAGATTTTTACAGAAGGTTGTTTACAACTTTACTTCTCTTAGTACAGAAAAGGGAAGGCTGTTCGGTTTCCTTCCATCCAGAGTCAGCAGGCAGGGTATTGCTATGTAGCCTCATACTTAAAACTGTTGTCTCAGCCACTGGAGTGATGCGATAACAGGGCACATGCCACCACACCCAACTTCCATAAAGGTTTTAAAAACCCTATGTACTGGAAAATAATGTATTTAGATAAAGGAAAAATCATCTGTTTTCCCCCCTTCAGCTTTCTTGTTTTTTTTTTTTTTTTTTTTTTTTTTTTTGCCTGTGTTTAATTCTAAACACACTGTGGATTACTTTGGACAGACATTAAACAATTACTTTAAATACAGAACCCAATTGATCTTTAATGAAAGGCTTTACATTATGATTAATAATGAAACATTCCTCTATTTATCCTTTAGATAAGGACGAAACTGGGGAAAACCCATCTTGAAGATCTTAAAACACGCTTAATATAAGTTTTTGTGCTGAGCTAATTAATTGACAGGTTAATTAGCAAAAAAGGTGGCAAAGACTATAAAGGAAGGGCAGATACAAATGCAATGGCCATAAGAAATATGCAGATAAGCGCCACCCTGCTGAAATGCTGGCTACTGAAAGGTCTGGGGAGAGGGAGAAACCACTGTTTCGGTTGTGTGCTAGCTATGTGCCCACCAGTGAATAGCTCTGAACCCTTCCTTAGGACAGATGGCCACAGTTCAGCTTGATAGGACACAACACAACACAAAAAGACATGAATATGGGCAAAGGGTTTGGGGCAGGGAGACTGATGGGGCGTGGAAGGGAACACTAGCTAGAATGCACTTTATAGATGCATAAAAATGTCAAAGGATGAATTTGATAAGAAAAAAAAGGAGAGAGAAACCTATAGATAACATAAGTAAGACAGAAGCACGTAAAGTTAAGGTCCTGAAATTCTCAGGTGATCGCAAAGAACCAAAATAAATGTTACTCATTTAGTAAGGAAACCACATCCTAAACACTGCTGATGGGCTCTGGGCAACTTTTCCCGCCTCTCATTAACCACCACCACGCCCCCTGCTGTTTGCTCTGTTCATCTGACACCCTAAGGCCTAAGGCCTATGTGATTCATTAGCCCTAGCTAGCCCCTGTGTTTTTAAAATCCATCCCACCCTGCGGAATGAAATTTTCTCCAGATGGCCTCCATTTCCTCTAAGCAAGCATCCAACAGTGTTTTGATTTGCTTCTTTTTCTTCCCATTTGTCTAAGAGTTTCTATTCATATTTCCTCATGTTGGTAGTTAGGTTCTAATTTCAGAGTTTTCTTTCCTGTGGCTTTAAAATAGAGGGTTCCCGCCCCCTCTTACTTGATAGGATACAGATTTGTGCATCCTATATCAAATGCAGTGTCTTCATTCTCAAGAAAAGGAGCCTGTGCTTGGAAACACCACCATAACAGTCACAATTAAAACCCTCAACAGCACGGCTGAAGAGCATGGCTTACTTGGTCTGTTGCGGAACACCTGGGTTTTGGTTCCCAGCACCCACATAGTGGCTTACGACTGCCTGTAACTCCAGTTCCAGGGGATCCAGTGTCCCCTCTGGCCCCTGAAGGTACACAGTGGTACACAGACATACATGTAGGCAAAGCACTCATGCAAATAAAACAAACAAAACAAAACAAAGCAAAGCAAAAACAAAACAAAACAACCTCTGTGTAGGGTTTTTGGTGCACAAAAGTACTAGGTACCTTTCTCAGTGCTTTGAAAGTACTGAGTGAAGTACTCTTGGGTAGGTCCAGGTAGTACTGTGTTTCCAAAGGTGATTTACTGAGCCTGAAGTCATAGCAACCAGAATTGAATGAAAATCCAGCACAAGCTTATACCTCATCTGTTAAATTCCCTTCGCATTTAAAACTGAATATTTGAAGGAGAGAGAAAAAATAAAAAAGTACCCAGAAGACATCAGAATAATCTTTAATGCAACACGTGTTGACTCCTCATTTTAAAAATGGACGTGAGGGGGCTGGAGAAAAGGCTGTATGCAGAGAGCCTCCACGCTGCTCTTGCGGAGGACCAGAGTTTGGTCCTCGGCATCCATGTCATGTGGCTCCTAACCGTCTGCAGTCTCAGAGCTAGGGAGACCCCGCTGCTGCCTCTGAAGTCTGAGGGCATGTGAATTCATATCCACACCTGTGCACCATCACTACCACATGCAGACATCGCTAAAACTAACTAAAAAAAAAAAAAAAAAAAAAAAGGGGGCCTGAAATATAACCCCCAAACATATTATATACACTCTCACATTCAGCCGATGAATTACATCTCCTAGAGTCACTGGTGCCATTTGAAAAATAAATCCTCTTTGGGGCTAGAGAGATGGCTCAGTAGTTGACTTTGAGCAGTGTTCCTGCAGAAGACCACAGGTAAATTTCCAGCACCCAGACTGTGCGGCTCACAACAGCCTATAGCTCAAGATCGAGGGGAATCTGATGCTCCCTTCAGGCCTCCTTGGGCAACTGTACTTGTGTGTGTATACGTGAGACACACAAACACACTCGGACACACACGTACACACACAGAGAGACAGAAAGACAGACAGAAATGCATAAACAACATTAAAAAGAAAATAAATCTACAAATATGAAGTCCGTGTCGTAGAAAAGCTTGGACCCGAAACAACTGAGCAAGGTTTGTGTCTGGACTAGGAAGTGTCTTCATATTTTGGTAACATCCAGTTTGATATTCTTTTAGTCCTATTTTTCAAAGCCTTTTTGTTTTTCTGAAAAAAAAAATTAAATAGAAAAGAGACTAGTCAGCAACGATTTTTTATTTTATTGTTATTGCTCAGCTTGAGGTTATTTAAAATTGTGACATGAAGCTGGGAGATGGTGGCACATGCCTTTAATCCCAGCACTGAAGAGGCAAAGGCAAGTGGAGCTCTGTGAATTCTAGAACAACCAGGAATACATACAGAGAAACCCTGCCTCAAAAAAAAAAAAAAAAGTAAAAGAAAACAAAATAAAATTGTGACATGAGACATTTTAGTCTGCAAACTTGAACAGCACCTTTACCTTACCAAGCTAAAATCAGAATAAAAAAAATTTTTTTTAAGATTTATTTATTTAGCATATAATGTTCTGTCTGCATGCCAGAAGAGGGCACCAGCTCTTATGATAGATGGTTGTAAGCTACCATGTGCTTGCTGGGAATTGAACTCAGGACCTCTGGAAGAACAGCCAGTACTCTTAACCTCTGAGCCATCTCTCCCACTTTGATTCCCCCAGTACTGGCCAAACAGTAGGCAGCTATGAATATAGTGATAAACAGAAAAATGTTCTTCTTCTTATTATTATTATTTTACCCTAACTTAGAAAGTCTTTGGAACACAAATTTGCAGCAGTATAATTTCTTTCTTGAATCTATAAGAAGAATAATGCAAGGGCCAGCAAAATAGCTCAGTAGGTAAAGGCACTTGCCATCAAGCCTGAAGACCTGAGTTCAATACCTGTGCCCAGCACAATAGAATAAGAGAACTGACTCACTCCCTCAAACTGTCTCTTGACTTCATGCCCATGTTGTGGCATATGCATGCACACACATACCAACCGACAGACAGCAAATAAAAAGGAACATGTATCGGCCATAATTCTGTTTCCGGAGCTCCACACTTTCATTTGCTACCCATTACAATGGCACAGAATAAAAATGAAATGTGTGTAACTCCTCCGAAGTTTTTATATGGCATTAAAAAAAAATAGGATTCCATTGTGTGGAGCAGGCTAGCCCTAGCCTCAATCTTGCTATGATGTCCAGGATGGCTTTAAACACCTGAGTGGCCTGCTCTACCTCCTTAGTGCTAGGGTTATAGGTTATGTGTCACCAGGTCTAGCATACATGACACATTTTAAATAACCACTACTAGATGTTCCTATACGAAACTAATTCAAAAGATTAGAAAAGCTACATACTGACAAATTACATAATGGGCTTCCTAAATTTATGGGGGTAAATTTAAGAACACTATAAAAAATATTCAATACTTTTCTTAGAAAAAGTTAAAAGCATTTCAAAACTTATGCACAGTATCAGATGGTATTCAGAACCTGTATAGTTTCTTTATATACAATAGCATACAATTTGGCAATATATTCCTGAAAGGTTAACAAATGCTTCTTCATATTTATTTATTTATTATTTTTTGTCTATTTATTTATAGTTTTTCTACACAGGATTTCTCTGTGTAGCCTTGGCTGTCCTGGGCTTTCTTTGTAGATCAGGCTGGTCTAGAACTCACAGAGATCCGCCTGCCTCTGCAGGGATCACAGGTGTGTGCCACCTCCTGGCCTATCTGTTTTTCATCTGCTTGTTTTGTTGTTGTTGTTAAAAAATAAAAACACAAACAAGGATTTATAACATGGAAATCTCTGGTTGCCTTTAGCAAGAACACACAGGCTCTGAGGTTCTCTTCAGGGCTCTTCTAAAGGCAGTAAGATCTTACTGGAAAGAGGCCTAAAGAATGCTAGTGGCCACAGAGCAGAATGGACTACAGCCTGATGCTTTGCTCCTTATCCTGTAGACAGAAAGTGGATGTACATGATATCTAGGACACACTGTTGACCTCAGTTGACCCTACGTTTTATGGATGGTATGAAGACCACTTTAATCAGATGGTTTATATCTACATAATACTTAGAAAATATTACTCAGTTATGTAATATATTATGTAAAATAAGTTGCATTCATTTTTTTTCCTGGTCTAGAAATAAAATCATTATTTGAAAAAATCTTAAAGAAGTGGGGAGGGTTGGGAGAGATGGCTCCGTGGTTAAGAGAACTGGTTGCTCTTCAGAGGTCCATGGTCTGGTTCCCAGCATCGAAGTCGGGCAATTCATAACTGCCTGTAACCTGAAGTTGTCTCTGCCTCTGAGGGCACGTGCACTAATGTGCATGTAACCATAACCACCACCACTACCACCCATAACTCCACTTCCTCTTCTGACTCGTGTGAGCACACATGTGGTCTGCATATGTACCTTCAGGCAAAACATTCACAAACATAAATACATCTTTAAAAAGGATAGTAAAATTAAAAAAAAAAACAGTATCATTTTTAGCTTTTCTGGCATAAACAGTGTATACTGTCAGTTATAAAATATATCCTTTGGATCTCAACCCAAAGAAAGTGATTTTATGAAAAAAATTTATTATGCTATTTCTGTACAACTGTACTTTACTCAGTTTAACTTTCTGTGGACATTTATACCTTTTTCTATATCTTTAATATGTCATCTACCTAAGAAATTTCCCAGAATACTTAATAGTTTTTTTTTTTTTCTTTTTACAAAGTGCAGCAGGTCAGCATGACCGGAATAGTTTGTGTCTATGAATGGAGCCCAGAACCATCTATTAATATCAACGTAAACAGACCAAGGAGGCTTGAAGGGCATGACACTATGTCCTATATCAGTATTTCTGACTCATCCTCAAAAACTACAGTATTCACTGAGTTGTCACGGTGTCTTGTCCAAGGTACAGAGTGTAAAGAAGATATACAGAACTTGTATGGACTTAACTTGGTCGTGAGATGAACTTGGGTCATTAAACTATAATAAAATGACCCAAAGTGCTGCCATATTCCTCATAGCTTAAAGAAGGTACATTTTAGAGCTCAGATCAAAAGCTACCAATGAGACTGGAGTAATGGCTCAGTAGCAAAGAGAAATGCATGTTCTTGCAGAGAACCCAGGTTCAGTTTCCAGCATCAACATGGTTCACAACCATCTGCTTTTGGGAAAGTAAAAAGCAACCACATGAAGGGATGATAAGCCAGGATGTGAGGGCAATCCATTTTAGTGTCTTTAGTACAGAAATGCGATGCACGTTAACCAGAAGACTTTATTTATGACTTTCTTACCAGGACTCAGGCGTCATTTACTTCCCTAATCCACATTCCACCTATTGAAAGTATAGACCTTAGTCAAAGTCCTATTACTTTTTAAAAAGTAGGATTTGGCACATTGATTATAATACATGGATTTATGTTTCCTTTGGTCCCTGAGATCAAAAGATGTCAGCTCTGTCATATGTGTGGTGTTTTTGTGTGTGATTTACATCCTATTTAAGCAGAGTGCAATTCCTTTTCAATTGTCCTATATAGAACAAGTTCATGACTAGTTAAATGTAGAGTTGATTTGGTATGTTTCAAAGGAGCACCAAATTTGTATTTAATAGGAACCCCAGATTCAGACATTACCTTTATTTATTTGTTTGTTTGTTTATTTTACACAAAGCTGTGGGTTCTTCACATTTTTCTGAAGTCAGACAGAGCAGGGCTTAGATTCTGGTAGGAAATTATTTTAAAAATGTATTTATTTTTAATTTATGTGCATTGGTGTTTTACCTGCATGTATGTCTGTGTGAGAGTGTCAGATCTTGGAGTTACAGACAGTTGTGGGCTGCCATGTGGATGCTGAGATTTGAACCCAGGTCCTCTGGAAGAGCAGTCAGTGCCCCTAATAGTTGAGCCATCTCTCCAGCCCCTCTTGTAGAAAATTAATAAGCGTTTGTTGTGTGACACTATTCCCTATAGAGAAGTAAACAAACATTGGACTCACTTAGATAAGGAGCTGACGAAAGACCAATGTAAGGATACCACCAGAGTCCAAGTTGGTGAACCAATGAGTTTTATTAGAGTTACTCACAGCAGTATGGCTGAGGTGTTATTTTCAAGAGTGGAAATGACTCAAAGACAGCTGTACCACCAAAAGCCCGACTCAACATGGAGCTTATTACATAACTTTGGAAGCTTGACAGATTGGACAGTATTTCTTTCAGGAAACTTGGATAGTCTGCGATTCTCCCATCGGTCCTTAAAAGCTAAAATTATGCTCAGGGAAGGAGGGTACTGGTGAATTTGATCAGTTTCAGGGACTTCCTGGAGCATTTGAGTTGTTTGTTTCCTGAACTTAAGGTGCTTCCCTGAAGATTGGAATGTTTCAATTCCCTTTAGGATATCTTAAGTCTTAAGACGCTTCTCTGAAAGATGACGTTTCACACACACCCCTCCACCCCTACCTTTCCTCACCCTACTTGTAGAACATCTTGCATCTTAACACACTTTTCTCCAAGATAGAATGTTTTATCTTGGAGGAAACTTCTACATGCCAATACTGTATGAGAGAGAAAAATATGCAGATATATACATGCATATAAACATGTATGTAATATACATGTACATGTGCATACATATTTCCATATGAAAAGAGAGATAGATCAGGCATTAAGTGAAGGAAAGAGAAAAAAACATATTGCAGAAGTTTTGACCCCAAGTTTGTTTCTTGTGCAGAATTAAAGATTTCTGTGGAGCCCCTGCTAATTTTTGATAATTTGTGGTATTTTTCTACTTGTCATTACCTTAACACTCCACACAAATGTCACCCTGAAACATTTTTAGGGTTTCATGGCAGAGTAGAATAATTTTCACTCTTACTTTCCTAGAAACTGTAACTGTTTGTCAGTCAGCTCATGATAACGTTTCTATCCAGGACTTTGATTTGGGGGCAAAGGTTAAAATCATATTATATTGGAGCTTTACATGACTTCTGAGTTGCTAGGGAACATCCAGTATTCATATTATATATATATATATATAAAATCAGTCAGATGGGAACTGAGTAGCCTCTCAGCACTTTTCAAGCGCTGAAAGTTATGAAGGAAAGTTCATTTCCAGTTATTTGAAATGGTAGAATCTTTATAGGGGTCTTAAATATTTTAATTATATAGCATAATTATTTTTCTTCTGACAAATCCCTAGGCATGCATTTCTTTAACTCTTAACGGCTGATCTAAGCTAATCGTCATCTATTATGTAGGCAATAAACACATGGAGACATGAAATGAACAAGTATAGGCTGACCACATGCTTCTCCATGGCAACCTAGAAAGTCTCAAAGAAACCATTCCCAACTAAGCTTACAGTTAAGGGTTAAAAAGAGTCAAGCAAGAGGGTCTTCCCAGAGGAGAGGGTTAGAAATGTGCAGGGAATTCACCAGCCAAAGAAAATGTAAGATTTGGGAGAAGTGGTTCAATGTTTAAGAGCACTTAACTGGTCTTGCAGAGAACATGGGTTTATTTCCCAGCATCTACACTGGGTGGTTCATGATACTCTGCAGCTTCAGTTCCAGAGGATTCAATGCCAAAAGGCTTCCCTGGGTCTCTGCACACATATGATAAACATAAAACACAGACACACACAGACAGACATGGATACACACATGCATGCATACACACATACACATATGTAAATAAAAAGTCAATCTTAAGATTTGTACGTAAGATTTCTGTGAGATACTAGTTAATATAAGTCTCATGTTATATAAGCCTTTTATATGAGCTAAAATGGAGTTTGAATTAAATGGGGAGGATTTTTTAAAAAATAAGATAGAGGGATGACATGGTCAAGGACATCTTTATAGGGGAGATGACTTTGAATTTTGCATGGAGAGTAGAACACAGAAAATAAAGACCAAAATGGAGACCAGGGTAAAACTGAGCCATTTTACCTCAGCTGAAATACATAAAACTATTGGCGTGTAAATTCATGTCCAACTGGAATAAGAATATTATGTTGATTAGACTGCTGGCAGGCAGATAAGGCTAAACAGGTATAATTATGCCAAACTAGAGAGGACACTGACAGCAATGCTGAACCAAGTTTTCTGCTGCCAATCGTCATTCTCTGGGATGCTCTAAGTTAAAAAAAAAAAAAGATATACATGTCACATATATGAAACTCATCATATATATATCAAATATACATATCATATATGTATATACATGTAGGAGAGGTACTTCAGTGGTTAAGAGGGCTTGCTGCTTTCCCAAAAGACCCAAGGTTCATTTCTGACATCCACACTGGTTGGTTCACAATGACCTGTAACTCTAGTTTCTGGGGATCAGTCACGCTCTTCCGGCCTCCAGAGGTACCCATATTCATGGACACATACCCACACGCAGACACAGACGTGCACAAAGAATAAAAACTTACGAAGTCTGTACAAAGACAATGGAAATGAGTACTGGCGGGCCCCTCCCGATTAGGCTTCACACTTGACCCTTCAGCTCGCAGCAGCTTCAGCATGGCCACCTTCCTTTGCCTTGCCCCTGATATCTAGCAGACACTTAGGGAAACCCCTCAGAAGTGTGCTGCTCAGATCTGTACCGCTCCCTTGAAGGTCACTTTGCAAAATGTCACAGGAATATTTCTTGTCATTCTAACTAATGATTAGAAAGACATTTAGCTGATTTTTTTTTTTTTAAAGTTTCTCTTAAATCATTAGTGGCTTCAGTGGACGTGTAAGCTGGCTCGGGAGCTGTGGAATGTTAGAACTGGCAGATCCTGAGGCTAACCCTCCTTGTTTTACTTTGGGACCAAAAGAATCACAAAAAGGAGAAATGGCTTGCTTCAGCAGACCCAGCTCAGGTCTTTAGCCAGGACGAGAACTTAAATTTCTCACATCCATATAATTACATCTTAACAAAGCTCATTAGCTTAAATTAACTTAGAGGAGGGATGCCATGAGATGCTGTGCAAAAGCATCTCATCCTCAACTCTGGCATTTGAACCAGGTAGTTCTTTGCTGAGGGTGGGACTTCCTGCGTCTTGCAGCATGCTAACTGCATTCCTTATTGCCAGTATCACCCCCTCTTTCTTTTACAATAAAGCAGGCATTGCCAAACAGCCCCCGGAGGCAAAATGACAGAAATCTATCACCACTAAGTTAGAGCAGGTGCCTTTCTTAGCCTGTGGATTATTCCTGATACTTATTGTTACCACCTCCCCCACCAACCGCAATCTCTGGAAGAACTGCTTCAGAAACCAGTAGGACCTAACCTAAGGGCCTTCTACCAAAAATTTCACACTTTCAACCTGCGGCATAGGTGTTTTCCCAGGTGTCCTGGGTTTGCCCCAGGTGTTACCTCTGCTGTTGGAATCTAGTTATTCCAGGCTACCCCAACCTACAAGTCCTTACCCTGTGACTGCAGCAGAATGTGCTAAATGGTGTCCGGGGGCACTAAGAATGAGAGACATCGGTACTCTCTGATCTCTAGTACTCTAGCCGCCTACGGAGACACGTAGAGAAAGGAACCCTTGTCAGCCCTGAGATGAGTCTTAGGTGAGATCCATGTGTGAGGTATTACAGAATTAGGGAGTGCACCCAATGAGGTGATGGTAGGGACAGGCTCCCTACAGAGAATATATTGAGAGTGGTCAAGGACAAATCAGAACCGTTAGGTAATGAAAGAGTCTTTCAGGGAGAGGGGTGGGCGAGTGCATTCGGTAGAGCCAGAAATCCTGCCCTCTCCTGGGTATGGTATCAGCCTTCGATGAGGGTTGAAACTGGGGAGTATGCTGGGCTCAGGCCTACACCAAGGGGTTTGGATGGAGGTTCTGATGACAAGAAGAATCTATCGTTTTTTGTCTGAAGTTGGATCTGAAGTTGGAAAATCCCAAGGCAAACACTCGATATGCCTATAAAGAAGCTGCTGGGATTCCCTCTTGCTTTCCGCACACCACTGCAATCTGGTAGAACACGGGGTTCAGCTTCTTGAGTGTGCAGGGGAGGGAGGAGGAAGACACCCCTTCACACCAAGGGAAGGGCCTCCTTTTAAAACCTGATTTTCAAAGAGGTTGAATTCCCTGTCATTCCAGGTACCCTCCCTGCCCCACCCTCCCTCCCCCAGGTTCAGAACTCTAAGAGAAGTGGCCCACTCTGCCGTTCTGTGACTCGGGGGCGGGGGTGGAGAGCGAGTGGCAGAGTGACCTGCAGCATGTGCTCCGTTTTTCCATCAGTGCCTCACGTGTGCTTCTTCAGACAAAGCACAGGCCAACCCACGCCAGCACGATGTACCGCACCAGCTGAGATCAGAACTCTTCTCCAGCCGGTGAGATGGTGGTGGTAAAGGCACTCGGCATCAAGTCTCGTGACTTGAGTTTGACACGTGGTGGAAAGAGAGAACTAATTCCTGCTAAGTTGTCCCATGACCTTTACACGTGCTGTGTGTTGGGCATGTGCACAAATGCGGGTGTGCAGACACACATATGCACAGTAATTGCAACACAAGCAGAGAACTCCCTTTGTAAATGAGACCAGGACCAGGCTCATTGAAGAGCAATGCAGCTGCTGACAATGGACAGCTCTGGGTTCAGATCTTGTGCCTAAAACCATCTACATGAAGCTATCCCAGAGGCCTGTAGGAAACATTGTTTCAGAAAGAAAATGGGGTGGTTGAAGTGGGTCTGTACCCGTGGATCTCCCGGTTCAATGAGACCTAGAAAACAGGCTCAGGAAGGAGGTGCTAAGCCTGCCTGTGTGCAGAAGGCAGGCAGGCCGGTATAAAGCACAGATTAGACATGGAAGACAGAGAAAGTAACGGACAGTCCCTACATCTGGGCACGTGGGACAGAAAGTTAGGCTCTTACAGGCAGACGCTGCCCCTCTGTATATGAAGTTGCCTTGACCAGTTGAAGTCGCCTGAATGTCAGTAAAGGAAGCCAGGAACTGTGGGCCATGCCTATAATCCCATCACCTTGTGGGGCACAGAGGCAGGAGAATTACTGCAAATGCTACACACTGAATTCCAAGCCAGTTAGACGAAGGACAATCTCAAAGGAAAAAAAAAAGTTCTAGCCTGTCCCCCACCTACCCAATTCAACGCGTATTTATTTTAAGAGCTGATTTTCTAACTTGTGTTGGGAGGGGGCAGAGGCAGGAGGAATACAGATTCAGACGCTGTGTGCGCTGCAGACCGGATGCAAAGGCCAACCTGGGTAACTCAGCTAGATCCTGCCTCAAGATGAAGAAAAGGGCCGAGGCTGTGGCTCGGTGGGAGCGTGCATGCCTGGAATGCCTGAAGCCCTAGATTCAATCTCCAGTACTGCAGGGAGGAAAAAAGAGAGAGAGAGGAGAGTTGATTTGCAGCTGACACATGGTGGGTGGCCTTCTCTCTGATTCGTGGATCACTCAGATGGTCCTGGCTTCCTAGAATTCTTAATACAATTCCAGACATTTTCATTAGCAGCCAGGGCCTATGAAACATCTTTCAAAAGGGCTCCTGGCGGCTTCTCACAACCAGCCTCTCCCAGTTCCAACCCCACCTGTATCACTGGGGGAGAATTTACATTCTTAAAACAGTGCTTGGATTAAGTTTCCCTGCCTCAAAATCTTCCACCTCTTCTGTGTTTTTGAGTAAATGCCCTCCCAGCAGGTAGATTCTGACTACCACCACTCTTGCCCACCGGGCAATAAGGCATTCTTAGCGTCCCAGGAATGGACAGGTGGCCCTATTCCCCCACAGTAGCTTCTAGGTCCTTCCCCATCTGCCTGGAATGGACATTCCTGAAGGCGGTCTGCAAGGAAGCCCTAGCTCCCTGCTCACTCCTCCCTAACCCTTCCCCCTTCTTTCAGGGAATGAATGCTTGTGCCTCGGACTTCCTAATAAAGGGGAGAGGTTTTTTTCCCCCCACCAAGATACTGCTCACCTCTAGCCTTGAGCGCTGCAGGAAAAGGGGAAAATCCCCAGGTCTGGGAAGACGCCCGGCACACTCTGGGCTCCCAGTAAACATCTCTTGATGGTATAAAAAACATCCAAGATATTCGACTTTATTCACTTAGAGTACTGTTCCGACCACCCACCCTTTCTTCTCCAGGCCAGGGACTTTTCCCTTCATTCTCTCTTGCCTCAGGCAAGAAATTTTGTTCTCAAACATCTTAATTTTGATTAAAATTTGCTTTGATATATAAGAAGCAAAATTTCCTTTCTAACCCTGCAAGAAATGAGAGCTTCCCAAATCTCTCTCTCCCAGTCCTACCCAGCACTGAAATTTCAGGTTAAAAAGAACTGACCCGGATCGCTCTTTACTAAATAAAACTTTGTATCTTCTCTGAAGCGCCAGACCACTACCAAAATCCCCATTCAAGAAGAATGTTTGTTGTGAAATGAGGTGTCACGGTGAACGGTCTACAGGCAGAACAGTACACAGACGCTGAGTTGGAAAAAAAAAAAGAAAAAAAAACAAAACGCGTTGAACCTCGAATTAGACCTTAGCCTAGTGGTGCCAAAAGCGCCTTAGCTAACCCTGTGTTCTCTAAGCTGTTGATTCGGGGGCTTTTCGAGAACAAAAAGCCTCCTTTCCTGGACCGTGCGGTTTGTCACCCTTCACTTACTAAAGAGTGTATGTCCGATGTTTATCTGAGTGATATCTCTGTCGCGCTCAGCCAGTCATCCAGTTCAGCCACCGACAGGAGCACGTTTCCTTAAATCAGAGACCCGTGGACTCTACCTGAGAACTACATTACCCAGCGGGCCTCGCGCCTTTCGCAGGAAGGACGTCTGCGCACTAAGATACTCTGTTCCAAGTTTGGAGCTTTTAGCTGCCAGCCCTGGCCCATCATGTAGCTGCAGCACAGCCTTCCCTAACGTTGCAACTGGGAGAAAAATCACTTTCCAGACTGTTTTGCAAGGTGTGCAATTACATCTTGACTCCCTGAAAGTCCATCTGCTGCATCGGTCAAGAGAAACTCCACTTGCATGAAGATTGCACGCCTGCAGCTTGCATCTTTGTTGCAAAACTAGCTACAGAAGAGAAGCAAGGCAAAGTCTTTTGTGCTCCCCTCCCCCATCAAAGGAAAGGGGAAAATGTCTCAGTCGAAAGGTAAGAGCCTATTTGCATTAGTTGCAAAAAATGCAAAGGCTTATGCATGCATTCATGAATGCATGGATGCAATTTTCGCCCGGCGATTGCATTTTTAAGTTTGAGGTTTTCCACAGCTCAGTTGCATTTCCTGTTTAGTGTGTGTCTTTTTTTTGCAGACACAGAGAGTTCCTGTAAGGCAGGGCTTGCAGTTCAGCTGTGCGTTGACATTATTTGCATTCTTCTGCTAGGATTACCGAGCCTTTTTGCCTTTTGCACAGTCAGGAGAGATATAGCAGGTTGGTAGCGTCTAAATGTGCAATGCTTTATATAATAGTACATTTCTCTAGTGTGCACGCATATTCAAAGTAATTTTGTGTGCAACAGGAATCCAAACTTTCGAAAAGTCGCGAGGTGAAGATGAAAGGTAAAACTCGACTTAAACTACTAGGAAATTTATGTGATCTTATATTCTTTGAGGGCATGAGCCACTGCGGTGCCAGTATTCAGCTTACATTTGTATTGATTTCGTTTTGGACATTAGGCAACTTTTGATTTTTAAGGGAAGTGAAGGTGAAATGTGGAAAGAAGTGTATTACTGGAAAAAAAAAAAGCAGACAGGTCTTGCTCTTACGAGATTTTACACTTTGCTTGCAATGATGAAGACCTAAATGTGTTTGGCCATTTGGAAGAAGGTTTTATGCCTGGGGGAGGATTTTAGGGGGTAATCGTATTTTTAAGCATTGCATCGACACGAGACGAGTGCACTGTCTCTCTGGCAAATATAGTGAACTCTTAAGTGTGTAACTGCGTAAATTTGGTCAGAAGTCCTATAACAGGTCAGAAGCTCAGGGCTCTGGTTGCCTTTTTTTTTTTTTCCTCAAATTTATTTAATTAAAATATTTTGTAGGGTTGTTTTTTTTTTTTTTTTTTTTTTGCAGACTTATTGATGTTCTGTAGAGGGAATTAAAAAAAAAAAAAAGGATCCTAGCATGGGATCAAAGATGAAGGTGTGCTTAGGTGCTTGTGAGACCTTCAGTGACTTTTTTTCTGTAGCAATCTTCCTTACCGTACAGAAATCAGGTGGCATCTGAGAAATGCCCCCAAATGAGGAGGTGTGCTAGGCTACCTGGGGGTACCGCTGGAGTAAGACCTGGTGACGTTAAAGTATCCAATAAGCTTTTTGCCACACTTTGTTGGGTACTTTCCCTCTACCTGATAGAGATGGTGCGTCTGGCCTCATGAAGAGAGGGGTTGCTCTTCAGAGTTTAAAGTAAGCTTGTTTATGGTTGTTATCGCTTGTTTTGTGTTTAATATCAGGAGAGGATGAAATATGTTAACTACTTCAGAAATGTGCAGATGAACCTAGAAGTTGGCATTTTTTTTCCTAAGGTGTGGATATTCCTTAGCTAGGGAAAATTCAGAATCTTGTAATTGAGCAGAGAAATAAGAGTTGACAAGAGCCAGGCCATGCTATAGCATACTAGAGAAATGACTTCTAGTTACTTTGCGTTTGGTAAACATTCACTCATTCATTCAATTCAGCTTAATATTCGTATGTATGATATGCATGCTTATGTCTGTATACATGCTTGTTTATGTATGTACATGCATATGTATATTTACATGTATGTGTAAGTGCATAGAATCTAGGGGTGCTCGAGAATATTTAAAATGAAGTCTTTGTCTTCAAGAATTGCCATCTGGTTTGTGAGGAAATTTTTTGCGACACGGATTACAGCGCAGTCTGGGCCAATGAGATGGCTCCGTGGGCAAAGGCGCCTGCAGCCAGGCCTGACCAGCTCCATTCCATCCCCCAGACCCACAGGGTGGAAGGAAACTCCTACAAGTTCTCCTCCGACCTCCACACGTACACCGTGCACACCCCATACACACAGAGGAAAGAAATGAAAACATAATATGAAAAATTTAAACAGCCCCCTATTGAAGAGGACCAGGACCTCCAGAGTTTAGAGGCAATATGGATCCCTTCATTTGCGGAGCTGTCAGGAAGTTGCACGAAGGTTGTGTGTGTTACAGCCTCCCTGCCACCCCCACCTCACTTTGGACTTTAGGCTCTAAACTCACTTTCTTCCTGCATAGTTTTTGGTCCTACTTGTGAGATAAATCTCTTTCTCAGCGGGTCCCTTTTTTTTTTTTTTACTCTGGAAGCTAACAGGGGTGTAATTGTGTGGCACTTTCCCACTCTTGATCATGGTCTTTCTAGTCAGTTTCCATTCGATGCAGATGAGCTTTCTCAACCAGATCTTGCTTGCAAACTATATCTGCTATGAACATGAGGTTTTTGTCCTGAAGGAAAATTGTTGGTGGAAAGACGTGGGCAATCATTTTAGAAATGGCTAGGGAGTCTTGGCCTGGACTTTTTATGTGGAGTTGGCCTAGCTCAGCAGGGCTCTCCTCAAATGGCCAAAAGCACTTTTTTTTTTTTAAATCTTCGTCTTTTTCTTCTTTTTGGTTCCAAACTTCTTTTTAATACTTTAGCCAAATGAAATGGGAGGAAAAGTGAGAGGTGGGTACAATCTCACAGTATTGAAGAATTTAACAACATGTTCAATTCACGAACCTTTATGAACTTTTTAGATCACTATAATTCGGTTTTACAGACCTCTAATTTCAGGCATAGCAGAGGCAAAGAATTACAGACTGCCCAGGAGCTGGAGGGACTGGGCTCCTTCTTCCCTAGCCTTACCAGCATTGGGATTCCGAGAAAGAATTTTCTTAAAAAGAGATTCTGTTTTCCACAGTTGTGAGTTGAGGTGGTATGTTTCTCAGCTTGTTTGTATTAGCTGTCTGGGGTTGAGCTGACATTTTTCAAATGTTAAAGCAGTAGTGTGCCTTTTGAGGAAACCTGAACTGTAAGTTAACAGGAAGGGTACCAGAGTGTGCAGGAATTCCTGCACATTACAGGAAGGCAAGCCACAGGAAAAATGTGTCATCTACACTACCCAGGAGAGAGAACTATTGTGATCAGCCAGAATGGTCTTCTGAGGGAGGCAGGGTGGTCTAGCATCTTCTGGTTTTCCTGAAAATATATACATTTGGCCCTTTTTAGAAGCCAGTCTTTCTCACGTCTTCTTCTGGTTACCTTGTGAAAACAATACGAGCTTATTTTAGTTGAATGTAGTCATAAGCAAGTCATGTAAGCAATGCTTACAAGGCATGCTTCGGAAGGGGATGGGGACATGGCTGGGAAGATCTCAGCCCCCCTCCCCCGAGTTAACCTCTGCTTTTGTAATTCACTCCATCCTGGGGAAGCAGATGTGTAGATTTCTCATTCAGTGCACATGTCTTGTTGGACTGTACCACACGGACTTGTCATGCTTAGCCTATAATCTGAGCCAGTGTGTTTTATAACTCTGTCGGTCTCAGGACACCCTGTCAGAACAGGCACCTTGGGCTTCCTGCTTGCTTTGATTTGGTGTTGCTTTCAGTTCTTTCTAATATGGTGTGTTAGCTAAACTGGATGTGTGTGTGTGTGTGTGTGTGTGTGTGTGTGTGTGTGTATTGCTGATGCAGCTCCTTCTGGACACAAAAGTTGGGATCCTTTCATTTTTCACAGATTAATACCATTTAAAAAAAAACAACAAAAAAACAAAAAACAAAAAACAAAAAAAAAAAACAATCCCCCATCTGCTAAAACCTAAAAAAATCTACAGGGAGTATTTTTAAAATTTTAAAATGTTTATGAACAGGACTTCTTTATTATAGGAATATTCACTAGAAAAGAAAAACAAAATGACTGATTGCTGCAGAATGCATTGTGGCATGCTCTCTTCAGGCTTTTGGTCTCTGTGCGTGTATTTGAAATGTGCAAGGTCTGTGTACCACTAGTGTCTGTTAGGCTACTTTTTATTCCACTTACCAGTATGTTGTGAAGTGTGTCTGAGTCAGTGTATTTCTACATTAGCAATCTCCAATTCCATTGCATTTGCTTAAATAGACTTTCAATAACCGTTTCCTCCAGGATTATACTTATTGCCACATATTTTCCACCATATGGTGGCAATAGACTGAATTCCAGGGAGTCAACTGCAGATTATGGGTGTCTATATTTCTTTCATCCCCCAATATTTTCTCTATATTTCAAACCTAGGCTTTTATTGTCATTATTCTATAAATGGTCCATGTTCGTTAAAAAATTTAAACCAAAGAAAAATTCATGTTAAGAATATACATCTTGAGCCAACTTTGGTGATGCACGTCTTTAATTCTGGAATGAGGGAGGCAGAAGCAGGTGGATCTCTGTGAGTTCAAGGACATCCTGGTCAACATAATGAGTTCTAGGGCAGCCTAGGCTGCATGATGAGACCCTGCCTCAAAAATTACATTCGTGCACACATACACACACACACACACACACACACACACACACTTCACCTCAAACTACTCAGAGAGATAATTGCTGTTGACTTTTGATAACTATCTTCATAAACACAGTCTTACATGTGTTATTTTACTGTATGGGATATTTCCCTTAAACTCCTCCATGAGTCTTGGCTGTCTTCCAATATTAGTACACATACAGTAGCCTCATTCTTTGTTACAGTCGCGTACTTTAACTTATAAGAACATAGCCACGTACTCAGCCTTCCATGGACGTCCATAGAGTTGCCGTTTTATTTGAAGTTATAAACAACATTGGAGGGAATTTCTTGGGCACAGATTATTGCACATTAGCCCAATTCTTTCTTTCTTTCTTTCTTTCTTTCTTTCTTTCTTTCTTTCTTTCTTTCTTCCTTCCTTCCTTCCTTCCTTCCTTCCTTCCTTCCTTCCTTCCTTCCTTTCTTTCTTTCTTTCTTTCTTTCTTTCTTTCTTCTGTACGGTTTGTATTAAAAATATTTTCAGGGGCTGGAGAGGTGGTTTAGCAGTTAAGAGTGCTGGCTGCTCTTCCAGAGGACCTGGGTTCAATTCCCAGTACCCACATGGCAGCTCACAACTGTCTGTAACTCCAGTTCCAGAGGATTCAGCTCCCTCACACAGACATACATGTAGGCCAAATGTCAAATGTACATAAGAATAATTAATTAATTAATTAATTAAAATATTTTCAGACAGCCAGGCATGGTGGCACATGCTGGTAATCCCAGCACTCTGGGAGGCAGAGGCAGGTGGATATCTGTGAGTTTGAGGTCAGCCTGGTATATAAAGTGAGACCAGGCCAAACAAGGCTACACAGAGAAACCCTGTCTTGAAAAAAAAACCTTTTTTTAGATGATATACTTTGATGGTATTCTTTTCTCTCCCCAACCTCTCCCAGATGTTCCCCACCTCCCTACCACACAACTTCGTGCTCTTTTTCTCTCTGAAAGAAACAAAACAAAGTCAAGAACAACAAACTACAAAAATATAAAAAACAAAACGAAAAATACCAGAACAAAAAGAAATACACCCCACACACATGCATGCATGCGTACACACACACACACACACACACACACACACACACCCTGTAGTATCCGTTTTGTGGTGGCCAACTTCTTCTGGGCTTGGGGACAGCCCTACCGTGTGGCTGATCTACCCATATGTCCAAGTATTTCCTTAGGAGTATTCCTAGAATTGGAAGCCCTGGGTTGGGAGCGTGTATGGATATGTGTCTCGACTGATTTCTAGAGAGTCGGAACTTTCCCATTTTCTCCAGGGATATTTGGGAGTCTCTTTCCTTTCAAGCATAATGGTGAATATTGCCAAATGTGTCACTCTCCTATTTTTCCTCCTCTCGAGTATAATTTGAAAGAGAACCTTTGCCAATTTGATAAAATGTATTTATATTTGATTCCGACTTACATTTTTTTGAAGTGATAAGTTGAAATTTTTCACTTATCTTGACATTCCTGTTTAATTTGGTTTCTTTTTTTTTTCATGTCACATAATGTATCTTTAAAATTTTCACTTAAAGATAAAATTAGTTTTAAAGTTAAGCTAGAAAACCCCAGGACTGTAGGGGTTAGATAATCATGCGTTGAAAGCTGGGCTCTATACAACTAAACAATTTCATTCCTTGGTAAGTTCTAATTCTGCTTTTGACCAAAATGTCTTGTGCATATATCACATTTTATAATGTAAACTCAGTATGGTTACACTTTCAGTAGCTGTCCAGACTCACATAAAAATAATGAGAAGATTATAATGATCTGCTTTGAATTCCAGACTGAGAAATAACCTATTTCTGGGCGTGTCTGGAGTTTTAATTACCTCTACAGCGAAAAGTCGCTTTTCTTTAGTTTTCTAAGTAATTTTTATGTAGTACCTGGTTGTTTTGTGGACCTTGATAGAAAATAATGAATTGTTTCGGTTTTAATTACAGGGCTAATTTCAAGGAACAGTTGATTTCAGTGTACCTCATTAAAACAATTAAGGCTACAGTTAATGTTGTTGACCTCACAAGGTCTGTGTGGGGCAGGTGTGATGTGTTATTGGCTTACCCACCATAAGCCTCCTGCTTATGCATTCTGGTACTACCTGTTGAGGTTTAAGAGTAGGAAAGGGCACTACTAGCCCAGGTTTGTCACTCGGCCTTAGAATCAGTGAGTTGTTTGCAGAACCTACAGCCACAGATAAGCGTGACTTTAGTGATTCTTCACCCAAAGTTCTCTTCACTGAGCTACACACCAACACTGATAATCCACATTTATGCTCCTCCCCACTACCTCAGAATTTAGTGTATTTTACAGTTTTCATTTTATGTGTTTTGTGGGGAACAAGCTGTTGATGGGGAGGGGAGAGTGATATAGTCATCTAAGTTTATTATTCTTTGCCCAAGAAATGGTGATCCATGAATCATGGTGGTAGGATTTTTTGCTAATTCTCTGCCAAAAGATATTTTGCAAATGCTCTCATTCTGATTGCCAGTTGCCTGCAGAGTACAGCTATGAGTTTTAAGGTCTATAATTACTGTTTGCCTTTTATGGACTATCTCTTTTGGAAGATCTTGCAGGGTAGGTAAACTTCACATATGTCCTTGCTTCTGTAACTCTTTCGGTGTTCTGTTGTGTTTATCGATAATCGATAATCTCTGTTCAGTAAACACATTCTGAAATTATTTTTCATCAGTAAGCATAGTTGTCATTTTTCCCCTAAAAGGTTTGGGGTAATTAAACTATAAACACAGTTGCTTTTACTGTTCCTTGTTTGCATTCAAGGTCTCATTATCTCTTTGCTTGATCATTATCTCTTTACAAAATAGCATAAAGATAGTGGCTGAAGAAGTGTCATTCTTTCTACGAAGCCCTCTAAATGGATTTAATGGTTGCATGGTACTTTCCTAACTTTTTGAGGTGTTGGGGCTATGGCTCAGTGGTTAAGGGTGCTTTTTCTGCAATCATGAGGACTTTGGATCCCTAGCAATCACATACAAAACTGGGCAGGACTATTAAGTGCCTGTATCCCTAAATTGTTGGGTGGAGATAGGTGAATTCCAGAGCTCCATGGCCAGCAAGCGAGCATAGCTGAAATGGCTGCCTTCTGGTCCAGTGAGAGATCTTGTCTCAAGGCAATAAGGTGAAGAGTAATGGAGAAACCTGCCCTCCTGCGTTGAGTACGTGCCTGTGTGTGGCTATCTGAACCCTTAGGGACATGCCTCACACTTGTATAGCACCACACATGCATGTGTGTGCACACACACACACAACACGGATGCACACACAAACATACACAAACAAAACAAAAGGGACAAATAATCTGCTGACGATGTTGCTCAGTTTAGAGAAGGTGTTTAGTATGAGGCCAAGGTGTATGGTCCAAAGGAGCACGGTTGGAAGGACAGAAATGAATGTCTCCATGTCCCTTGCTGCTTTCGGTTTCTAGGTCTACGGAGCCTTTGAAGGGTTATTAGTGGCAATTGAGAAAATGTTAATAGTGGGCCTTCCTCCACTAAAACAGATCTGCAAGCGTAACCAGTCAATACTGCGATTGCTCGCTTCCCGCTTGAATACCACTGCTGCCACTGGCCACCCCTGCCTGCCTGGATTTCGTTTCCTCAGATCACCTTTTCTCCTACACTTGTGTGTGCAGTTTGATGTGTAGGCGACAAGACCACTCGTTCTGTTTTGCAGAGGAGATTCAGGGACGTCGATCACAAGTTCTCGTTTCTTGGTTAGCTGTGCTCCGAGACAAGTCTTAAGTCGGCATTTGGAAGATGCCCTGTCATTTCTTTTGCTTTCCAGCACGTACCTCTTGCTTCCATGCGCTCCACGGGCTCAGTCTTAGATGCGGATCCTTCCATGCGCATCCTTCCACAACACCGCCAACCCCTCCCCCGCCCCCATCATCATTGTCATTATTTGCTAGAGTCACTTTTATGTGTAACTTTTAAAAATAGCACATAAATCCTAGAGCTAGATACAAATGAGTAAGTTAACTATAGTATACCTCTACCCCCATGGACTGATGGGAAGTGGAGGAGGCAGGAGGCAAACAAAACAAAACAAAACCAACCAACCAAACAAACAAACACAATTTCCCTTGCTATAACCAGCAGCCAGGAAAGTACAGCCTCTGTACCAAATCCTATGAGCTAAATCAGATTCCCTGCTCAGTTTTGATGATGCCAAGGATCTAACCCAGAGCCTGATGCACGCTACACCTTGCCCTGAGCTATATCCCAGCTCCAATTTATTTTTTTTAAATCGACTCCTGACATTTAGAATATAATATAGTAATTCAATAAATAAATACAATGAGTAGTGATCAAACTCAGGCAATTGTCATTTCTTTCTTACTCCTCTCCATTTCTGCGTACTGAGGACTTTTAAACTCTGCTTGTCTAGTTGTTTTGAAATATATAGTAAAAGTCGAGCTCAGTGTCACACACCTGTGACAGAGGCATATCTGTGACTTCGAGACAAGCATGGTCTACAAAACAAGTCTAGGACAGACAAGGCTATACAGAGAAACCGAGTCTCAAATATATATATTAAATGTCTTTCAATTATAAGTACTTTACCTTGGGTCAGAAGAATGCAAGTAATTCTTCCTGAGCTGGGAATTTAGCTCAGCTGGTAGAGTGCTTGCTTGGCATGCACAAAGCCCTGAGCTGATCAGGAGCAGTGCAGAAAGTGGTGCATACCTGTATTGCCATCGCTTAGTAGGTGGAGGCACGTGGATCAGAAGTTCAAGATCATCCTTGGCTACACAGCAAGTTGGAGACTAGCCTTGGCTATATGAAACCGTATTCTAAAAATAGACAGACAGACAGATGGACAGACAAAAAAGCAACATCCTGAAGGAAGAGAAGGGATAATTGCTTGTAGAACATTCAGACTCAGTGTCCACAAGTAGAGTTACATTGTAGCGCAGATTTAGTTGCTTAGTTTCTGTGGCTGGTGTTTCATCTGGGGTATTGGGATTGGGTTGTTCTAACAGGGATTCTGGGTCCCACCAAGAAGAAAATATGTACTGTTTGTTCTTTTCTGAAAACATTTGCTCTGACTTTGTTCAGGTGAGTGGAGTCAGGGGGTTGGGGGGGGCGGGTCTTGTTATGACAGGGCTCCCAGGTTGCATTCCTGTTTGATTTAATGGGACATGGTTAGCCTGCCCTGCAATCCTTTGGTCACCTATTGGGCCCACCCTACAGGAAGTGTCAGAGTGGCCTTTCTCCTAGCTATGTGAATTCAGGTCATTGCTCTTTCTGCCCAAAGCAGCCACTCTTCTCCTCTAGCCCATCAACGGATCCCTTTCCCTTCTCTGTGCGCTTCCTGTTGCCTTTACAGGTTTTTTTTTTCTTTCCTTTCCTTGAGGAGCTACCCATTCCTTTTCCTTCCCACATTCTCCCATCCTTTCCTTGATCCTAAGTTTTGTTTAGAAAGTATGTTGAAAGCCACCCTTATGCCGCCACCATTGTCTGGCATTGTTGATCTTCATCATGACTCCATAGATTCCTTTGTATGAAGATGAAAGTCTTCCATGGTAGAACATTCTCCATGCTCCACAGAAGGCTTTCTGGTTCTCTGAAAATACTGTACTGTCTTCTTAGATTTGTCCCTAATCCTGTTGTATTGTTTAATGGTGGTGTCTTGGTTGTGTTGTGAGTATCCCTTTGATTATAGATCTACTCAATTAAATATATACTGTGTATGTTTCAGAAAGATGGCTGTCGTGAAGGTTCTGAAAGCGAAGGAAAGTGAAAGGGACAGGAGGACAGAGACATTTTGGCAGGATGAGACCAGTTTTGTTTTTTGTTTTTTGTTTTTTTTTTTTTTTTTCTTAACCTAGATTGATTAAGTGACTCACAGTGAAGGTGTTAGGTTCCAGGAGTCCAGAAGGGGTTGCTGCTCTGTGTTCTCTGTTTCAGACACTGTGCTTCATAATGCCTTTAAACTATATCAGCTCTCCCTCTTACTCAGTGAGGTGACATCCAGTTTTGTAAATGAGCAAACTGAGGCCAGAGAGGTTACGAACTTAGGTGTCAGTTAGACTAACAGTGGCAGAGCAGAGGTTTTAGGCAAGGTCAGCCTCAGTCCAGAACCCTGGCTCACATCTGTTCCACTTTAGCTCCTCCTCCAAAATAAAATTTTGAAACCCTTTGCACAAAAGAAATGGTTGCAGATAGGAAATCTGATCAGAGTCCATAGAGGCTCAGTCAATTTGAGCATGCCTGGGCCCAGTGTGGTAGTTAAGAAGGGTGACCTGTGCCTAGCTTTTTCTAAGTTCCCTTTGGCATGTCCCTTGAAGTGTCTGGTAAGCAGAGGATGCCAAGTCTGATTCATTTCTGACTCCACAGGTTGAGTTCCAGGCATACATTTCCATTTATCTGAAGGAGGCTGATTATAGTTGATCTGCTGGCAGATATGGTTAAACGTCTCCTGGAAGTTTATGTTAAAACATTGGTGACACATGGTTCTGTTCGCAGGTCATAGGCTGTAGAAACCGAGTGGACTTAAACCTTGGGCATGTCCTTACATGCCTGTGTGACCCTGCCTCAAACCAGAACACAGCCAATCCTGGTTCTCTTTTGGCTTCGTTGTTTCCTGGCTTCCTGGTTATTTCTATGTAAATATATCAAGTGCATTTTCCTTGAAGTTATGAATGAACCACTGTTTTCTTTTTATACTGGACTGTGTGAAGGGACCTGAGTAGGTAAGCCGAAGGAGTTGGGAATGAATATATATATATATATTTACTTAATTATCTGAGACAAACTCTCCCTATATAGCTCAAGCTACTTTTGAGCTAGTTACATAGGTACAAACAAGCTACTTTTAAACTAGAACAGGCTGGCGTTGAACTCATATTGGTCCTGTTTCACCCACCCTCACGTGCTGGGATGACAGATGAGTTCCACCATGCCCAGCTAGGAATCTCCCAATGACTTCCTTCTTATCTTTTTTTCTATCCAAAGCAGTGCTGTCACACCCATCCTTCAAACTGGGAACAAAAGATCTAGACATTGAACAGCTGGTTCTTTGGTCTCTTCCTTTAATCTTTCTCCTCTAATCATACATGAGATGGGGTGACTTAGGCGTAAGAACAAGGCTAGACTCTGAAGGACTATTGGAAGCAATGAATTTACAGCTTTTCTGGAGGTATTTGAAAATGACACATTGTAGACTTCCTTTTTAATTTGTCCCTCTGTTCTCCATACCCACTTGGACATTTGATGAACAAAGCAAAACCTAGAACAATCCAACAGACTCTGGACATACCTACAGAGGAGTCTTGGGTAACCGATTTATTTGGAGTGATTGGACATACCAGCTTTTGAAGACATTGTGCTGGTAGGAGAGGTGTGTGGGTGGGTGAGGGTGGCACTGGAGAGATGGCCCGGCAGTTTCCTCAGAGCTCTCACTGCTCTTGCTGAGGCCCTGGGTTCAGTTCCCAGCACACACACCGCCGTGTATACACTCTCTCTAGCTCCATCTCCAGTGTATCTCATGTCCTCTTCTGGCTTCTATCAGCACCAGTCATGCAGGCAAAACACTACACATAACCTAAAAAGAAACAAATCTTTAAAAAAAAAATGCTGTGCAGGGCAGACACGGAGAAAATACACCCGATTTTATTATATGTATTATTCATCAGGAAGCCTTGCAAAAATCTACTTTAACCCCAAGCTGCAGAGTCTTCCTCCTCTCAGTGGAGAGACTGAGGTTAATTCATGGTGCTATTAGGAAGATTAAACAAGGCTGTGCATATAAAATGCTTTGTTCCGTGCCTGGCCCTCATTCGTTTGACAAGTGCTCATGGAGTGCACGTCTGAGCTCGGGGTACTTCACTGTAATCGTCTCTCCATAATCAAATTTGTTTCCCTCTTCTTTCCCCTTCAGTCCTTAAAGGCATTCTCATGTGGGAGGAGATAAAAATGTCCACAGTTAAGATTTTTCTAGAGCTGGGGAGCCTTGTGCATAACAAGACCAGGAGAGGCTTCATAATTGGTGTGGGAGCATTCGTGGCATCTTCAGAGTAGATGAGGATTTGAGTCTTACATCCAAAGTAGAGGTGGGAAGGAATCTTGACTTCTAACATCCAGTGGCAGTGGCTGAGTGCTGGGATAGGCAGGGCAGTTCTTCAGAGGGATTAAAAAGAAAAAAGAAAACAAAAACAAAATAAAAAGAAAAGAGATATGGCCAAGAAAATACCCGGGGAAAGACTGTCTTTTCAAAGCACTTCCTTTTCATAGCAAGGTAAACATGGGCCTGTTTGTAAGTGGAGTGAATCCTATACCCTGCTTTTAGGTATGCTTTTGGATTGTAGACACTCCAGGAAGTCTGGAGGTTAATAGTTAAGCAAGTATATCATATCAACTAGGTTTATAGGCACACTGTAATGATATAAGCAAGCTGCTGGTTCAATAGGCAGCGTCTAGCTGGGTCAGGGAATATTTTCCAGAGCATGATTGCAGTGTAATTTTCATTTTTTATAACCTACTCACATGCCAGCCTGCCCTTTTAATTTCTTTGTACCTTTCTCTTTTCTAGAACCCATCTGAAAGAGGAGCAAAACCATACCATATACCTCTGAATTCTTTAGAACAGAGTTCTAGAAGATTCTTTGTTTTGCTAAGCTTATTCTCCCAAGAGAGACATATACGCACATACATAACTAATCTCTTAAGCTATATTTTTTCTGTGAATTGTATATCTTCTGCAAATTATCTGTGTATGTGAGAATTGAACATATAAGTTGCAGGTAGATTATATAAAGCAACACAATTTCTAAAAAAGTATAACTTGAAAAATAAATTATATATATTTTTTGTAAATGATAGATTAAATTATTTTCTTTTGCTAGTTCAGTTTCAGAACTATAGTAGCCTTCTACTCTGAAGCTCACAATGGGCCTTTTCTCCCAAGAACCCTGTACGTAGGCACCGTCTTTTCCTTCCTTGCCTCTGCTCGATCAGCGATCAGCGTTAGAACAGTGGCCATGGGGTGGTGGTAGGGGAGGAGTTTGATGAACCACCCGTAGTCAGAGCTGTGCCAACCATGGGACTGATTTCTGCCACCTTGATGAGTTATGGACAGTGTAAAACCCAGCCATGTTCACAGGAATGTGTCAGCCATATTGCTTTTTTCAGGTGTCTTTCCCAGTGAGCCCCGGTGAGATTTTGTTGTTGGCTGCACTTTGATTTTTATAGGGAAAGTAAGAGAGGGTGGAGATTACATTTTGATGTGGTTTCAGAAAGAACTGAGATATTTTGATATGTTTGGTTAGAACATTTTCTCCACCCAGAATTTTAATTGTGTGTGTGTGTGAGTTCCTTTGTGTATATATGTGCGTATGCACATGTATGTTGTGTACACGCGTGTGTAGGTGTGTTCATGTTCATGTGTACACATGTGGAGGCTGGGGGTGCACTTCAGGTGTAGTTGTTTTTCAGGAGTCATCTACCTTGGGGCTGGAGAGAAGGACTAGTGTTTAAGAGCGCTTGCTGCCCTTGAAAAGGACCCCAGCTCAAGTGGCAGCACCCACGGTAGTTGGCTCACAGCCTCCAGCCTCAGGGGGTTTGAGGCCCCTGGCCTCCCTGAACACCTGCACTCACCATGTACGTGCATTCATGTACTCGCACACGTACACATATACACATAATTAAAAATCAAGTAATTCTTTAAAAAAAAAAAACTTTAATAAAAGAAAACTCTCCCGCCTTGTTTTTCAGGAGACAATGGCTCTTACTGTCCTGGGGCTCAGCGATCTGTCTTGGTTGGCTGGCCAACCAGCTCTGGGGATCAGTTTGTCTCTGCCTTCCCAGTGCCCGTATTACAAGTGTGGCCCACTCCAACTGCCTTCTTTATGTGGGTCTTGGGGCTCAAGCCTTATTCCTCGTGCTTGTATGATTAGCACTTTACCAACTGAGGCTTCTCAGGCCTTGCATTTCGGTCGTTCTAGTGTTTTGTCTCTAAGGACAAAGCATGTGGTCAGCATTGAGGAGTGTGAGAACTGGAGGACCACGTCTCTCTTGGTTGGATGCAGTAAGCATTGCTGACCAGCTGACCGGATCCCGTGCCCCTTGTATAGTTCTCTGTGGACACAAAGACAGAGTCCTGTTTCTGCCCTCTAGAAGCCTGTTGTCTAGTGGGATGCATTTGTATGGTAGAGCTCCTGGGACAAAGTGTCACACGTTGGGTGGCTTGAATACCAGATATTTAGTGTTTCTTAGATGTGGAGGTTAGAAGTCTGAAGTCGAGCAGGTAGTACGTTCTGCTTCCTCCGAAAGCCAGGAGGGCGATCTCTGTCTCTCCTACCTTCTGCCGGCCTATTGGCAGGCTTCCAAAGGCCCTTCCTAAGCAGACTTACCACCCAGATCTTTGCCCTCCAAGTCACATGGCACTCTCCCTTGTCTGTGTGTCCGTATTCAAAATATCCCTTTTTATAAGGAAGCTAGTCATACTGGAACAGGGGCCCACCCTATTCCAGGGTGACATCATCTCAAGTAATGACATGCAACCACCCTGTTTTCCAGTTAGGTCACATTCTGAGGTGTTGGTAGCTAGGATTTCAGCATATTAAATCTTGGGGGACATAGCTCAGCCTATAACTTGGGTAAACAAAGATGTCAACAAACCTATACTATGCCATGTGACGAGCAGGTAAGGCACAGAATGGAATGTTTCAGGATACTGATGAAATGAGGCTTGTGGGAGATAGGGAAGCCTGTCAGTAAGGGAGGGCATTAATTTGGCACAGTAGAACTTAGAGTGGGATATTGAGGAGAATAAGGAGCTAAACAAGAATCTTGCTCACTGGATGTTGGATGCTTCTAAACTGGGATGTGTTAAATTAGAAAACAAATGTGCACACCCGTGTGTGTGTGTGTGTGTGTGTGTGTGTGTGTGTGTGTGTATGTGTGTGTATGTGTCTGTCTGTCCATACACGCTCTTGTTACTGATTCCCCAAACTGAGTATTTATTAGTAGTGAGACTAGGGAATCATTTTCAGTGGTTGCCTCCGGCAACTGAGGTGTAGACAGAGGAGTGAGATCTTAAAGGTTGGGGGAGAGGGTGTCCTTCTCATTGTAGCAAGAGGCAATAGTCTCGATGGAACAAAGCTTGGGAAATGAGAGTAAGATCTGTAGCCAAGAGAAACTTATTTTTAGAAAATGCCTGTAAGCCTTAATATAAAAAGGACTACACACGTGTTACCAAGCTTTTGCAATATTGATTTTTGTTCGTTTTCTTTTTTTCTTTTTTTTCTTTTTTTTTGGTGCCTGGGATAGAAACTGTGACCTTGCAAATGTGAGGCAAGGATACCTCCACTGAGCTACATCTTCAGCCCTTGATTATTAATAAAAGGTCTTTTAAATTGTATGCACATGTATTTAACAAGCAGCTTCATCACTGTAATGTAATCTGGGTAATAGGGATAAAGGTTATACATTAGAATGCCAAGAGCCAGTTCATAAGGGGAGGCAATACAGAAAGGAATGGTTAGTTATGGTATGCAACATGTTGAAGGTTAAAGTCAGTGGGAAATAGCTGGTGTGTGTGTGTTAGAAAGAGTGTTCATGATTCATCTACTGTCCCAGTGGCCCGTGATGGTGAGTGTGGAGGCCAAATGGGCAGCCTAGGGAATGTCATAGGGGGGATGTGAAGATAAAGCCCAAAGCTCAAAAAAATCATCACCTGTACTGTTGTCCACTTAGGGGTGCTGTGGAATTCAGTCTTGGGGAAGAGGGCAGACACGGGTCAAACAAATGGACTGACATAGTAAGCAGGCAGGAAAGAAATGCATGAAAAAGGAAAGAAAGAAAGAAAGAAAGAAAGGAAGGAAGGAAGGAAGGAAGGAAGACAGGAAGAAAGAAAGGCAGGAAGGAAGGAAGACAGGAAGAAAGAAAGGCAGGAAGGAAGGAAGCAAGCAAAGAAAAAAAAAAACAAAGCAAAACAAGCAGGCAAGCAAGCAAGCAAGCAATATGCCTGGCTAGACTTACATTCAAATGAGTTGCAGTGTGGAGTGTGAGGTGGTCTTGGGATAGGTGAACCAAATAACCAAAGAAACCAGGCTGAATGTTAGGAAATGAGTGAGTTCCACACGCAAGAGGAAGGAAGAATGAATGGAGAAATCAATTACAAAGCACTGAGCAGGGAGTGAAAGAATCTGAGAAATCAGGCTGGGTATGTGATAGATGGGCTGGAGAGATGGCTCAGTGGTTACGAGCACAGTCTGCTCCTCCAGAAGACCTTGGATTGGTTTCTAGCCCCCACATGATCACTCAACTTCCTGGGGATCTAATGCCCTCTCCTGGCTGTCATCACCAGGCTGGCATTCAGTATGCAGTCTTACATACAGGCAAAGCACCCATACACATAAAATAATACTGAGAGAGAGAGAGAGAGAGAGAGAGAGAGAGAGAGAGAGAGAGAGAGAGAAGGAACCAGGCTGAAGAATTTAGCCAATCGTAAGTGTTTATTACATTTGACCCCTGCGTGTGAAGAGTGAGCATCTACTTCGCTGGTCTCCTCCATCCTCAGAAGCAGGTTGTTCACCGGGCTATTGTGTGAGGGTGTATTTGGAAGAAGCCTGGGGAGGCACATGTACACGGATACGCAGAAAAAAGAGCAACAGAGACCAGTTTGGGACTTGTTCCAGACGAGCCCAGACTTATCTTCCGTGCTGAGTATGAGCGCACAGCCCTCTAAGTGAGACCAGTGGAGTCGGAGGCAAGGGGGAAGGTTTAAACCGGCTTGCATTGTCAGGTTTTTGTGGTCTAAGAAGCAATGCAGTTTCTCTCTCTTAGGTTAGGGGGTGCGCACAGTGCAATTCACAAAGAAGCCCCAAATCCTGAAGGCCCAGCAAGTGCTAGTGGGAGGACCTGCTGGAGAATTCTATCAAAAACTATATCAGGGTCTTGTAAAGAGGCTTGTAAAGATCCCAAAGAGTTTTCAGCCCTTTCCAGACAGCATTTCTGTGGACAGCACCTATCTTGTAATACTGACTACCAAGTGTCTATTCTGTTCGAAGCTCTGCCTCAAGTACTTTATTTTTAACTAAGCATTTAGGGCTTTGAGGTAGCTCCAATGCTTATAAAAGCCTGGGAAGTATATGGTGTTCCCATCTCATAAAGAAGGAAACTGGAAATCAACCGAATAGCTCATCCATCATCATACAGTTAGCGGACACGGAGCTGGCATCCGATCCAGTTCATTTAATTCCCTCCCTGCCTGCCTCTTTTCTCATTTTGATTAAACCTCAGATACCTTTAGTATCCTAGGCAAGCATTCTACTACCAAGCTGTAGTCCCAGCCCAAATCCTCTTAAATTTTAAAGTTCATCTGTCTCTGTGTGCCACTAGTATGTTAAAACAGTGGGAAAATGGAGAACCGTTTTAAGGCAGAGAGGGCTTGTTTGGACACTTATGTGGTAACTATGTGATAACCTGATAGATACCTGTGTGACATCAGAGATTATGGAGGAAGGGGAATAGCATTAGTGGAATGGATACTGCTAACATAGAGTGGATATAAACCTTTCTGGAGGATGATAACAAGTACGTGCATTTGTGTATTTGTTTGTACTTTGTTTTAGCATCAAGTAAAAGAGGACTCAAAGAATTTCATTGAGTTCAATAGAAAGAGCCTAAGCTGAGCCTGGTAGTTACTAAGAGATATGTTCTCTAATTAGCTCCCTTCTACCTTGCCCTCCCTTCAGTTTGCTCTCCCTCTACCTTGCCCTCCTCCTCCTTGCTCTCCCTCCTCCTTGCTCTTCCTCCACCTTGCTCTCCTTCCTCTTAGCCCTCCTTTCACCTTGATCTCCCTTCATCTTTCTCTCCCTCCTCTTTGCTCTCCCTCTTCTTTGCCCTTTCCCCACTTTGCTCTCCCTCTACCTTGCCTTCCTTCCTCCTTGCTCGTCCTCTACCTTGTTCTCCCTCCTCCTTCCTCTCCCTCTACCTTGCTCTCCTTCCACCTTGCTCTTCCTCCACCTTGCTGTCCCTGCACAGAATCCTCATTATGCCTTTCTCTGGGATCCTCTCTACCCTCTGCCTTCTGCTGTGGATCAGGATTTTGCCCACTCATCAGTTGCTCATGGGCGAAAACAGCCACTATCCCTGAACTGATTTGACTTTGTAGTTTCTTTAAAACTGTTATTATAAACTTACTTACTTGGTGCCATGTTAAATATGGAAAACCCAGGGATTGAACTCAGGTCTTCAGGCTTGTCAGCAGATGTTGTTGCCTGCTGAGCCATCTCACTGGCCCAACTCTATAGTTTCCATATGTACTATTCCTGAGCTACTTAGAGTCTGTGGTCTGAAACAGAATTCTGCATGTTTCAAAATGAATCCTTTACTGAGTGACTATTTGATTGTCTAGGTCTAAAGCAAATATTCATCAGAGTGCTCACAGATTATCACAGGCATCACTGTCCACTTAGGGGTGCTGCAGAACCAGGTTATTTGGGTAGTCAGTGGTGATGGGACTAGCAAATGGGTTGACCCAGCAAGCAGGCCAGAAGGAAGTGCATGAAACAAAGTGAAAGCAACCAGGATGCCTGGTTAGACTTACACTTATTTATGTTACTTTAGTAACACTGTTTTTAGATTTCTTTATTTTATGTGTGTGTGTGCTTTGGGTGCATGTATGTATGTACTCCATGTGTGTGTCTGGTGCCCGAGGGTATCTGAAGAAGGCGTTGGATCCCCTGGAATTAGAGTTATAGAAGGCTGCGAGTCACCATGTGGCTGTTAAACCCAGGGCCCCCGGAAGAGCACAAAATGACTTAACCCCTGAGCCATCTCTCTAGCCCCAACTAGAATTATGCTAAGTGATGTGGCGACAGTGTTGTGAGCTCTGAGGTTTCATATCACTCTTTTGTAATGAGTAGAATGTATTTATGAAGTTGAAAGTGGCAGTAATAGGACTTGGCTACTGAAAAGATGTATTTCCTTAGATTGGCTCGTGTTCACTGTTTGTAGAACAGGCCACGGGTGCAGACAGTCATTTATTCTGCCACCAGTTGCCTTTGCAAGAAGGCCATTAAAGTCACAATATGAATATTAATAAGGCTGGGGAGAGATGACTTGACTTGAAAGCATGAGGTTCTGAGTCTGAGCTCGAGAACCTTGATAACAGAGTCATGCCTGGTGGAACATGCTTGTGACCCCAGTGATGGGGAGGTAGGACAGGACTATCTCTAGGGCTTGCTGGCCAGATGTCTTAGCCTACTTGGCAAATTCCAGGCCAGTAAGAGATACTGTTTGAAAAACCATTGATGGATGTCTGGCATGGTGGAGCATACCTTTAATCCCAGCACTCTGGAGGCAGAGGCAGAGGCAGGTGGATCTCTGTGAGTTCGAGGTCAGCCTGGTCTACAAAGAGAGTTTCAGTACAGCCAGGGCTGTTACATAGAGAAACCTTGTCTTGAAAAACCAAACCAATCAATCAACTAAACAAACAAAACCCCTTTGATGGTGGCACCTGAAGAATGACACCCAATGTTCATCAGTGGCTTCCACATGCATGAATATTCATGTGCACACACCCATATACATGTACACACACACACACATGTATATGCATGCACACACCAATAATGTAATCTAATTAGTCAACTGAGGTCATGCCCCTGACCAAAGAAAAAATAAAACAGACAATGTCATTGGTGCTTTCTGATGCCTAAGTGGCAAGTGCAGGGCTGTCCGATGATGAGACAACAGTCTAAATAGTCTGCCCCACTGATGCCAGTAAAGACAAGACATTGGAATCAGATGCTTACATCTTAGAAACCATGTGGGCTGGACACATCACTGTAGAGATGAAGTCATTCTAACCAAGAGACATTAAGTAGAAATGCCAAGGTATTGGTGAGGCCCCAGTGGAAGGAAGCTAGGTCTTCTAAAGCTCACACCCGGGTCACTGGTAGCATCTCAATAGCATTTTGATGCTGAACTGACTTTGGCTGTTGGAGCAACCCTTCTAGTCCTCCCGCAAAAGAAGAAGCTTTGGTACGTGGACAGAATGAAGCGGCGCTAGAGCCCAGAAAATCCTAAAGTTCCGTGTGGTTGGAAGGGAGGGGCCACCAGGCAGAGCAGAGATGAGGGAGGAGCAGCGGACCAAGGGAGACGGATACTCACTGCGAGGCTGAGCTGTGATAACAAGTACGGCTAACACGGTCTCTTCCAGCAGCCTCGCATAATTCAGTACTTTGGATTCAACTGTTCATCTGCCTCCCCTGGCAACAGGGCTTTGCTAATACGCTGAGTTCAGTATGGAGCAGAGAGCCAAACTGGCTTTGAGGAGTTTTCTGTTGACAAGTCCATGGCTACGTTTATCAAGAGATCAAGAAGGATACCAGCCTTTAGAGGGAAGGGAGTTCATTCGGGCTGCTGCGAATTGGATGTGACTTTCTTTAGCCAGCGTTTGATGATTCAACTCAATGACACTATGCTGGCATCTCCCCAATTTGCGCTTGCCCCTGTTCAAGAGGGCATGCCTTGAGGTCTGATTATACAGCTTTTCATTTATACGGGCACGTCTCCCTCCCCACTTTTTGTTTTTCTGTGAACTGACTTGACATCTCTGCCTGCCAAGAGCCAGGGAGTTTGCTGCCCCCCCCCCTTGTGCTTCCTCCGTGAGGTCACTTTGGTGTTGCCTCATTTGAATGTCTGCCATTCTGGAGGCTTCACGAAGCAGAAACTCAGTGTATGTGTTCTAGAGCTGGTGACCTTTTGGGGCCTTTTGAAATCACTTTTACTCTTGGGGAAAAGCCAGTTCTAGAGAGTCTTACAAAATGTAGGACGGATGCTAAGGATGATAACCAGATTCAAAACCAGTTGTAAGATGATCTCTTTTGGATTTCATGGTTCCTTGAAGATTACTTTTGTGTTACTCTTTTTTAGCTTGAAATTTCCAAAATTGGTATCCATAGCTTTGCCTTGTTCTTAGCAACAAACTTAACAATCTCCCAAACACCAAAATGGACTAGTTACCTGTATTTTGAAAGTTCATTTTTAGATCTATTTATTTCATGTGTCTGAGTATTGGCCTGTGTGCATGTGTTCATGTATGTGGCCTATATGTAGGTATACCACATGCCTGTCTTGGTGCCCACGTAACTCAGAAGAGGGTGTTGGAATTTTGTGGATGGTTGTGAACCACCATATAGGCACTGAGGATTGAAACTTGATCCTCTGCAAGAGTAAGTGTTCTCAGTAATGGATGGATGTAGAATCTTATCCTATGATTTCCCAAGGCTTTGGGATTTGGGGCCTTCCCCTGTAACTGGGATGTCTCTTTATTCTCTGGTTCTAAAAAAAAAATGCTTACTTTGGGAGGACATACAGGAGCTAAAATGTGTGAAGAACACACTGAAATTCCTCGAAAATGTAGACACACAGAATCAAGATGCTTTTGTGCCAGTGGGTGAGATATGGTACTCATTTCATCTCTCTTTCATTCTAGTTTGACTCAAGGAAATCATGTCTCCTCTTATTTGTTACTGAAGCTTGGAAAAATGAGCTACTTATATCATAGTCTACTGATAACCTGAATTTTTCATTAACTGAAGTTGGCTGATTTTTAAAACAGATTATATGTTATCTGTCTTCACTCTGATGAGATAAAGGATAAGCCTTGGATTTAACAGAAGAATGGTGCCTATAATATGATCAAAAAGTGTGTTTGTGTGCCTGTGTGTGTATATGTGAAGTCTTCAAAAAAAAGGGGGGGAGGGAGAGGCAGCATCCCTTCAGCACTTGTTTCTCTCTTTTCTTCCTAAAGGTTAAAGAATAATGATCTAAAATGTATTTCCAGTCTTTGGAATTGATTTAATGGGATTAAAAAGATAGGTGCACTGCCAACAGCCTTAGATCCTTAGCCAGCAAACAACTCTTTAAAAGAAGTGGACAGCTGTCACCCTCTCTGTCCTGTAAGAGACTGAGCTTTGGAGAGACAATCACAGATGAACAGATCTCATCTACATATCTAGATTCCACTTTTTTTTTTTTCCTGGAGCTTCTGTCCTCAACCCTCCCCTTCAAGAGTAGAGCTTTTCATTTCTCTTCCTCCAGAAGACTCTGTTTTGCTTTTGTTCTTTTTTTTTGGATAGGTTTTTTTTGGATAGGTTTAGGGTTAGGATTATGGTTAGGGTTAGTGGGTTGGGATTGGGATTAGGGTTAGAGGTTATAGTTAGGCTTAGGGATCAGGGTTAGGAGTTAGACTGAGTTAGAGTTGATGTTAGGATTAGTATTAGTGTTAGAGGGTTAAGATTAGGAGTTAGAGGTTATAGTTAGGGTTAGGGTTAGAAGTTAGCCTTAGGTGTTGGAGTTAGAGTGGGTTAGGGTTAGGATGAGGCTTATGGTTCTGTAAATCTTGGTGAGAATTAGTAAGAAAAATGCGACCATCTATTTATTAATGAATTTAATAATATTTATGATGTTTTGAATGTCTTATAATGAACTTAATATTTATTAATGATTCTTTATGTTTTATTTTTATCTGGTTTTCAATTTATTATCAATGTACAGTTTATCTGTCCATGATAGCTTATACCTGTAATCCCAGCACTCATGAGGATGAGTTAAGAGAATCACCAAGGATCTGAGGTGAGCCTGAGCTATATAGTGAGTACTATGTCAACCTAAGCCACAGTGAGACTGGGTCTTAACTCCTCCTTCCCACCCTTCAGCCGTACATCATAAAAACTTTTTTATCTCAAAAATTGGTATAAAGTAGTGGTCAGCAGATATCTTAATACTGCATTCCTCTCAGTATCTAGGGATAGCTGTATGTGAACTTGTAATGCTGACTAAAGTTGTTTTGGTAACTCTAGCCTCTTGTTTCTGGTCTTTTCAATCTCATAAGCGAACCCCTTGTCACATGTGTAGAATTCCATGTATACATATGCATTCTATATGTATACTTTATTGTCATATATTCATATATCATGAAATCCCTTTTAGTAATTCTGGAGCATAGAATCTGCTTGTTTTTAGTAATGCAGAAGATAATGTCATCAAGGTCAAAACATTTTTCACAAGAGACAAAGGAGTCCCTGTGCCCAGTAAACAGTCATTTTTATCCCTTCTCCTCAGTGTTCCTGATAATCATGAATCTGTTTCTCTCTCTATGGAATTGCCTCTTCTCAATATTTTTATGGATGAAAATCCTATGACATGTTTGCTCCCCTTGGTAAAGGGTTTTATAGGATTCCTATATATTCCAGCATGGATCAATGCTTTGTTTCTTTTGGAGGCTTCATAACCTTCTACTATACTGATAAACCACATTTCTTTTCTTTGTATTTTGATAATCACCTAGAACCTAAGGAATTTCAGCAGAGGCAATTCATGAATGCATGTAAGTATAGCTAATGCAACTGAGCCTATCTATAAGGATTTCTGCCATTTAAGTAGAAAGTAGCCTAAAAGAAAGCAGCACATTTTAAATCTCAGGATGAGCAAGGTGCATTGGTGTGCATCTTTAGTCCCAGCACTGCAGAGGCAGAAACAGGCATCTTTATGAGGTAGAGGCCAGCCTGGTCTGCATAGCAAGTTCCAGGCCAGCCAGGCTTATATAGGGAGACCTTGTCTCAAATATCATCATCATCATCATCATCATCATCATCATCATCATCATCAACAACAACATCTAAGAGATGGAGGGACATTTTCAGGTGGACTTCCTCATGGAATTAGATAGTCTTCTTTCAGCAGTTGTGGGGCAAGAGGAAGCCCAGAATCAGTAGACAAGCACACGGGTTCTGATTCGGTTTAGCTGGTTGCCAGCTGCGTGGCCTCATTCTCCTACTCCCCAAACTGCCGCTTGTTCTAGTGGCTCTGTCTCCAACCTTCTGTTGAGTTTGTTTTACATGAATTACCTCATTTCATTCCTACAACCTTCGCAGAGAAAAAATAAAATTGTATGTTTCGTGCTCCAACAACGAAGGTCAATTGAAACCTGAGCATTTTACATATTGTGTTATAAGACTGGTTCTTTTCTAAAAAAAAAAAAAAAAGAAAAGAAAAGATTTATTAGTTATTGTGTATATGTATGCAGGTGTATGGGGTATCCAAAGAGGTAGAAGAGGAGGGTTTCAGATCTCCTGGAGAGCTGGGTGTGGTGGCACACACCTTTAGTCCCAGCACTCAGGGAGCCTGAGGCAGGCAGATTGATGTGAGTTTGAGGTCAGCCTGGTCTACAAAGTAAGTCCAGAACAACCAAGGCGGCACAGAGAAACCCTGTCTTGAAAAATCAACCAACCAATCAAATAAAAAGAGCAGACCCCCTAGAGTTGGAGTTACGTGAGTTTTAGAGTTATCTTATGTGAGTACTGGAAACTGAACTCAGGTTCTCTGGAGAAAAAAATAGCCAAGTATTCTTAAGCACTGAGCCATCTCTCCAGCTCCAAGTGGTTCTTCTTTGAACATTGCATTTTAGATCTCCTCTGCTGTCTCTGTGGTGTAAGGGCTGGTTAATTTTTTTTCTCAGCTTGAGACAAGCTGGAGTCAGCTGGGAAGGGGCAGCTTCAACTGTCTCCTTCAGGTTGGCCTGAGGATACATCTGTGGGGTCTTGTACAAGGACTCGGCTCAATGTGCGTGATGACATCCCTGGTCAGGCCACCCTGGCTTGCATAGGAAAGCAAGCCAAGCAAGACATGAAGAATGAGCCAGCAAGCAGCAGTCCTCGGTAGCCTCTGCCTCAGTTTCTGCCTCCAGGTTCCTGCCTGACTTCCTGCCTTGCCTTCCTTCGGTGATGGACCTGCTACCTGGAAGTAGCGCATGAACTAAACTCTTTCCTCCATTGCTTTTGGTTAATGTTTTATTACAGGAACAGAGAAACAAACTAAGACAGTGGGTAGAAGAGGGTACTTCCTTGCTACTGCCAGATGAAGGTCTAGATATGGATTTCTGCCTTGCTTTCACTGATGCCCAGAATGACGGGTACCTCTTCCTGCTGAGTGGCATTGGTCCAGGCTGCCTAATAGGTTTTAACTGATACCTCCATGGTTTGGAGAGGTACCTGGTTACACATCCAGCATAGTATTTACTGGTGCTGTAGAGGGCATGGCCCTGTTGTCATTTTATGAAGACGCCTGGCATCCTATGACCTTGTCCAACACCTACCCTTCTTAGTGGAGAGAGGAAGCGACTTTTTGAAACTTGATAACTCCTTCTGATTGCGCCGACTACCTTAACTTATTGGAAATCTGCTTTGTTATTTTGTTGATAGAATGCTCTTATTTTTCTATCTGTTGGATTATTGACGTATTACTTCTTCATGGCTCTCCCATCTATTTCCCTAATGGACTTTTTAATATTTTCTCCCAGAAAGCGTTTTCTCTTGAGGCAGGACTTCCCCCATGAGTGTATCACTGCGTCCAGTCCTCTGGGTTTGTCTCTTACCATGTGACTGCTAGAGCTGTCGTCTGAGATCGTCCCTCTCTTTGAAGCTTCGGCCTCAGCAGTGCCACTCCTAGAATGACAATTGTGCCTCTACCTCTGCTACTGCTTTGCACTTCACATCTCCAACACAAAATGTGTTCTGTTTCCTTCCAGTAATGCTTTGTTATCTGCTTCCCAACCTGTGCCCATAATGATGTTCTTCTTCTAAGCCTGTGCACATTAAATCGTCCTGTGCCTTACCCTGTCTCATCCATTTGTCCTTACCCATGGTTGTATTTAGGACAAAAAGCACACATTAAATATGCTTCTCTGCTCCTTGTGAGCTGTGCAACCTTGAAAGCTTTATTAAATTCAGCTTCCCTGTGTATGAATTGGGGATGATGAGAATAGCAACTGCAGAGACTTGATTCGAGGATGGAATGAGATCATTTGTGTGCACTATCTGAACATTCTCTCTCTCTCTTGTTTTTTTGAGACAGGGTTTCTCTGTTTAGCCTTGGTTGTCTTGGATTCACTTTGTAGACCAGACTGGCCTTGAACTCACAGAGATCTACCTGCCTTCGCCTCCCTGAGTGCTGGGATTACAGGCATGTGCCACCATGCCCAACTATCCAAACATTCTTCAGACCTTGTAAAGACTCAGATGTTGCAGATCTGGGCATCTAGCCTGCATATATGCACATGTATCACAGGTGTGCAGCGCAATGCCCTCAGAGGCCAGAAGAGAATGTTGCATTCCCTGGAACTGGAGTTACCAACTGTTGCGAGCAGCCCAATGTGGGTGCCAGGAGCTGAACCCCAGGCCTTTGCCATAGCAGCCAGTGTTCTTTATTGCTGAGCCAGACCACTTCTTAAAAAAAAAAAAATTACCTATTTTATTTCACTTAAATACACTACTATATCCTCCTTGTATTTTTGCTTGTTCTTAGAATGACAGTTCTCTTTTTCATTCAAATTTTGTTCATTTATGTGGTCTTAGCGCAAGTGCCAGAGTAATCTGTAGCCTCTCCCTCCCCTTATGAATCTACTTAGAACTAGATTCACCAAACTGTACACTGTGGCAATGTAAGGTACCACTTCCTTCTCGCTCTTAGCCAGGTGAAGGGGTTTCTGTAGGTTCACCCAATGGATCAGCATTAGTGACAGACTCTGCTGCTGAATGGAATATTAATCTCTGAAATCTGTGTGCTCTTTTGCATTCTGCATTGCTCAGTTGACCAAAGTCTGAGGGCTTGACCCTGGGAGGCTCCAAGGTAGCATTTAAAGGAAGATGGGTAAGGACCAGTTTGTGAACTTGCTTTGGAGAATGAGTTGTCCCTAGACCCTCACTTGTCTTAACTTAACTTCAAGTAAGACCAGTGGTTCTTGTAGTTTATCAACTATTGTGAAGGGGCTGGGGAAGAGGGTGAAAAGACACTGCAAGAGCCACAGTTGTGACCCAGCAATACCAAGAAAGTAGTAATTGGGGGGAGGGATTATGAAAGTCTCACCAGGGGACTGTCAGGGTACATCCAGTAGGTAAAGGATCATGCTCCCAAGCCTGTCAGCATAAGTTGGACTACCAAGACCCTCCCACAAGGTGGAAAGGGAGAACTGACTCCTACAGTTGTCCTTTTGATGTCTCTCCCTGCCTCTCTCTCTCCCTTTTTCTCATACACATACACAAACACACACATGCACATACGAGAGAGAGAGAGAGAGAGAGAGAGAGAGAGAGAGAGAGAGCAAGAGAGCTTCATAAGAGCCTGGGAAAAGCAAATTAGGCAGAGATGTGTCCTATACCATTCATGAATTCCTTGGTGTACTTTGAGATGGATCTGCTGTGTACTTCCCTGAGTGCATTGAAGGAGGAAATATACAGGGGGAAATGACAAAGGCTCACATAGCTTTTGAGCTAGAAAGCCCATAGCATTCTTGTAACATCCAATCCTATGTCTGTATGCAAAGTCTTAGTAGAGTTGGCCCTAAACTATTCTTTAGTCTAATCTAGATTTGTCTTTCTGAGCTGTTAAGCTACAGTGTGTTTACTTTCAGTTTTTTTCCCTTCTCTCTCAGTGGTTTTCCGATATAAATTGTGAATGGAGAAGCTCAACAGTGCCACCGATTTTTTTGTGAGGCCTCATTTGGACATCTCTGCATCCAGCAGAGAGCTCGGCTGGTCCCAGTTGCATGTTGTGTGACCTTCGGAATGATTTCTGGGCCAGTGAAAGTCCCCATAAAAGGCTACAAAAACAAACCTTTCTGATTTGGGGGGGGGGAACCCACCCAGTGAGAGAGTATAGATAGCTCCTCCCAGAAGGTTTGAGAACTAGAGTGAGGGGCAATAGAGCTACGATGAATCCCCGAAACACGCGATCTTAAGGGGTCTGGTGTAGAGTCCACTGCTGTCACGGTGTGTGCACGTATCTGCCCAGGACCCTGCTAGTGGATGTGACATGTCACCATACCAGGGATGCCTCCAGGAAAGCTTCCCCCAAACAGAGGGGGGTACTGTCATCTTTGCCGGGTGCTTAGATGGATCTCACGCTGTACCTTCTAGTGTTCTACTGTTACAGGCTGGTTTTTGACTTTCCAATGATTGCCCTGGGTTCATGCTCTCCCTCAAAGGATGGCAGGAAAGTGTACGTTAGCCTCTGTAATAGGTAGCAGGCTGTCGGCCTCAGTTAGTTGGGGGGGGGAGGTTCCCAAATACAGAAACTGCCATGTCTAGTACAGCAGTCACAAAGCCTGTCCTGTGTCAGCCGCCAGCTATCTCTCACTGGAGTCTCTTGGGAAACACCAAAGTACCTGTGCATGAGGAAGAGATTTTACCAGCTCCCTGAGATAGAGGGTGGAAACTTGACTAAGGAAAGTCAGGCAGTGGGGAGAAAATCTCTTTGAGTCTTAGATTACTTACTGACCTCAAAAGCAAAAGGGCTGGCTCAGCCTTAGCTGGGTTTGTCAGTGAGCTAATTCTGGCTCACTAAGCAAAAGTGAAAATGGAATGTGGACACCATCTCCTCTGTCTGTGAGCACTGCTCGGAGAACATGGGTCAAAATCCTACTTGCCTCTTGTTTGCTCCGCATTACAGACCTGGTGAAACAGAGCAATGCTTGCCCCCTGCTCCCTCCTCCGCCTCATTTTTTTCTGCTGTACAGAGGGGGGAACTGTTACATGCTGGTAGCTTGTTTGGGAGTTACGTAACTCCCAGGTGGCAACCCAAGGTTAGGACCCTGCATTTCAGTTCTCTTTCAGCGTTGTTTCTCATTTTGTACCCTGAGCACTTCCCCATAAGCGTCTTCTCTCCTTTTATGTAATAAAATAAACTGCGCTTGAAGCCTGAACTGTAAGAACATCTAGAGGGCCTCTGCTTTTATGGGTGGTAATTATGGATGAACACATCGCTTCCTGCGGATGGCTATGTGGATTGAGTGAAATTTTGCATCTTTAGGAAAAAGTAGACTCGGTTAAGGCTTCTCTTCCGAATTCTGAAGAACCGATACTATCGGTTTCCCTTATAAATGTGCTGATCCTTTAGGTTTAGTTCCAGACTTGTTTCCCAGTATTGAGAGAACCATGTCACACTGTGTGGGAAATCACGCAGGTAGTAGCCACCTGAGGAGTTTAGACTCGAAGCCAGGAGAAAACATGTTTTTGTTTTCCCTACCCAGCAACCAAGGTATTTTGGGTAGAGAGCATGTTGCCTCGCCAGCTGCTCCTTCTTGGGTGTTATATTTACCTCTATTGCGTTCATCTCGTGTGGTGATTAACAGAAATCGAGGTGCAGGGGGGTGGGTCTGTCACTTTAAGAATATCCAGTTTATGTAAGCAGGCCAATAATTGGCAATTGGCTCTTAAGCAGCAGCATTCTCCCAAAGAATGAGGGTGCCAGTCTGAGGAGACCGCCTTGATTTACTTTAGTCAACAATTTTTTTTTTCGAGCGACACAGGAGAAACCTGAACTTAGGCTAAATTTGGAGAGGTTGAGTTGCTGAACTCACACTCCCGTACACGGGCTAAGTCAGTGGCAGCAGGGATGATGGGGCCGAGCCGTCTTCTGTACCTCAGTTTCTCCAGTAAGGTTTACACTGAGTTGTTATGTATCTGAGTCTTTGGCTGGGTTAGTTCACGATTCCTTCATGACGAAACCATTAGGAACTTGTCATTCCCCTCCTCCTTTTCTTTCTTTTTTTTTTTTTAACAGAGGTGAACACCAAAGTGCAGGAGGTTGAGGAATTTTCTTGCAGCTCGAGCTAGCTAATAGGTGCAAACTTAGGTCAGGGTGCTGTGGAGACATGTTGCCTTTGACTGTCCGATGCTCTTGCTCATCCTTTTAGTTTTACACTCTTTCCTGGCAGACACCAGCACACTTGTGAATCCTCCCCAGCCTGTCACAGTTTCAGCGTTTGGTGTTTAGTGGGGGAATGGGTGCTTCAAAATAAATTGGTGGACTTCCCAGCGACATTTTCCTTTGAGACTCTGAATTACGCAAACTTCTGAAGCGCTTGTTAATTTGATACTTGTAACAGGTGTGATGGTGTGGGCGATACATGTAATTTCTTATTTTTATTGTAAACTTTGTTTCCGACATAGAAAGGAGTCATGTGTAAAGGTGGGTTTGGGGAACTGGGATTTTAATCATGGAAGGCAGTCTAGTAAAGAGGTAGGTGCTAAAAGAGGGCGGAGATGAGTACAGGATGAATTAAAGCTGTGGGTTTTCTTGGGGGTCCCCCGAGAACCTTTCTGAGGGGTGAGCGTTGGTAGACTAATGGGGACAGCCATTAACACCAGCGCAGCCAGAGCAGGAGGGAGCTGGGGACACATTGCACAGGCTCCCAGGCAAAGGAGTTTTGCTGAAGCAGAGCCTGTGTCAAAGCCAGAAAATAAAGAATTACCAGATGGTTGAGGTCACTTGGCTGGCCAGCCCGTTTCAACCCCATATTGAGAGGCTGCATCTGGAGCACAGCGGACGGAGGACAGGTGACTCTTAGGAAAGGGACACAGAACGGAGTCTCCTCAAGCTGCCCTTAGTGCTGCAACACTGTAGTTCTGATTGATCTTGCTGTCTCCAACCCCAAACCCCAGGTCTCCATACCCTCCCCTTAAATCAAGCAATGACTGTTATCTCAGCCTATAGGGAAATACCCCTATGGAATTGTTTCTGTACTCAAATTTAGCTCTCTAAACTCCAGGGCTTTGTTTGACTAATTCCCTTTTTGTGGTACTCTTTCTAAAAGATATTCATTCTTCTTGTCAGGTAATTCAGCTTATTACTTCAGAAATAGCATTCTCTTCTAACCTCATGGGTATGTGATGTACATGTATGTATAGATGTGTGCTTGCATGTGTGTGCACACATCTGTGCATATGGGGGCATGAGGTTGATGTTAGGAATTAACCTTGATGGCTCCTTCACTTTGTTCATTGAGGCAAGGTCTCTCAACCAAACCCAGAATGTGCCTATACGGCTAGTCTTCTTAGCCACCTTTGCTCTCTCTCCCAAGCTGGAATTACAGGCAGATCACCAGGGCCACCTGACATTTATTGGGCTCTGGGGATCTGAACTAGAAACCTCACAGGCAGTGCTTTAACCCGTGAGCCATCTTTCTGGTCCAAGAAATCTTATTATTTTGCTGGTATACAGTGCCCAGAGACACTGCTGAAGGCTGATGAGGGGCAGGCCTTCTGTTCCCAGCCTGGGCTTGGGTGTGTGCAGTATCTCCTTGTCCCAGTCAGACAAGGAGACACTGGCCCTGCTCTCAATTACTCTTTGTCTTCCCTAGTATTTCCTTTCTCCACTTTTTGTCCCAGCTGGAGCTCCACTCTGGACTTCTCCCAGTGACATTTGTAGCCATCCCCAGGAAATGAGAGGCTTCCAGGGTGAGCTGATGGCATGCGGGGCCTGGTGGGCTCCGGGTGCTCACGCTCATCTGGGCTCTTCATTCTGTGCCACAGAGGGGTTGTTCACACTGCCAGGGGACAAGTCCTTCTTTCCCTCTGATCCCAGGCTTTTGGCTTTTCCTCACACCGGGGCTGCTAAAAGCAAGACTCCCTTGACAGCTGACAGCTAGAGGTGCTTGCGGGCTGGTAGGATGTAGATGTTACTGTTATCAGGCATGTTAGGTCAAGGTGATGGGCAGAGGCCAGGGTTCCCATGATGTAGTCTTTGAAAAGGACATTGATCCTTTGATGGCAGTGCCCAGAAGTTGTATAGAAAGCTGCCTTTCTCTTTCTGTTAGGGTTGTCAAGGGCGTGGAGTTTGGAGCCTGGCTACCCTTCATGCTTACTAGCTGTGTACCTTGATAGCTGCTTTTCAATCATCAAAGAGCTAATACTAGAATTCAGAAAATAAGGTTAATGGGAGCATTATGTTATATGATATGCGTTGTATAGTATATACTGTATGTTGAGATGGGGGTCTCTCTGTGTAGCCCTGGCCGTCCTGGAACTCGCTCTGTAGACAAAGCTGGCCTTGAAGTCACAGAAACCCACCCACTTCTACCTCCTGAGTGCTGGGATTAAAGGCATGTGCCACCACTGCCCACCTATCGATGAGCAGTCTTTAGGGACAAGCTGTTATTCAGCAGGCAGGTGCCACATAGGGAGTCACTGCGATTTTTCTTTATGAAGGCTTTTCTGGGGGCACATGTTAAATTTTATTAGTTTATATTCATTGTACATTGTGCTGGCTAGTTTTATGTCAACTTGATCGATACAAGCTAGAGTTATGTGAAAGGAGGGAACCTCAGTGGATCCAGCTGTAATGCATTTTCTTAATTAGTGATTGATGTGGGAAGGTCCGGACCATTGTGTGTGGTGCCATCCCTGGGATGGTGGTCCTGGGTTTTATAAGAAAGCAGGCTGAGCAAGCCATGATAAGGTGGCAATGAGCAGCACCCCTCCGTGGCTTCTGCATCAGCTCCTGCCTCCAGGTTTCATTCCTGCAGAGTTCCTGTCCTCACTGCTTTTGGTGATTAACAAGAAAATGGAACTGTGAGTGAGATAAACCTCCTCCTCCCTAAATTGCTTTTGGTCATGGTGTTTCATCACAGCGACAGGGACACTAACCCTGAGACATACATACTAGTAGGTGTATTCGTTTCCTTTCTGTTGCTGCGATAAACAGCAGAAGCAATTTTCAGAAGAAAGAACTTATTTTGGCTCATGGTCCCAGAACATAAGCGTTTGCCATCCTTAAGGGAGGCATACCAGCAAGAGGCAGGCACCTCGGCAGGAGCAGGAAGCTTAGAGATCATATTTTCAACAGCAAACAGAAAACAGAATAAACCGGAAACGGGGCAAAGCTATAAACTTCCAAAGCTCACTTTCCAGTGATGTGCTTCCTCCCGCAAGCTCGCACCTCCCCATAGCGAGAGTGAGCCAACTGGGGACCAAATGCTCAACTACATGGCATTTCTCATGCAACCTCCATCTCTAGGTACCACTGAGATGTTTTCATTGAAGTATATCATGACCATACTCGCCCCTCACGACTTTCTCTTTCCTTCTTGTCCTGGACATTTTTGTTTTTGAACGGAAAGCAAGTCTGGCTAGCATTTCCCAGATGCCTCTGAGTGGCACATGATGTATCTGAACTTATCTTAAAGATGCAGGAATTTACAAGTGGAAGGTACCCACTGTGATCTTTAAGTTGAGGCCTGTCGAGTTCCTGGCCAAACTTAGAGACAATAGAATGTAAGAAGGTTGCTTTCCGGAATGCCTAGGTGGGGGCTGAGAAGGGGTGAACCTGTGCCCACTCCCTCTACCGTTCTTGTAAGTGCTTCTTTCTCCATGAGGGGTCTTCTGGTGAGGTGAGGCCTTAGATGCCTGTTCTGCTTCAGCCATTATGCCTGCATTGTCTCTCTGCAACATTCTGAAAGTAGAGCACCTGGAGCCCAAGCCTATATGTATAAAGGATGTGTAAAAATTCTGTATTCCACGGCAAAAGTGGGGGAGTGAGGTCAGTCCTGAAAAACATATTGCAAGGTCACTGAACTCTCTCTCTCTGTTAGTGAACATGTGTACAGGTATGTGGCGTGTGTGTGTGTGCACATGTGCAAGGAGGCAGAAAGTTGATACTGAGTGTCTCCCCCCATCTCTATCCACTTCCCTGAGGCACAGAGCCTCGCTGAACCTGCAGCTTCCCAAATCAGTTAATCTAGCTAGCCAGTTTGCCCCAGGATTTCCCTAGCTCCACCTCCAAGTGCTGGAGTTACTGTTGGGCTGTTGTGTCCCCCAACTTTTATGGGGGTAATAGAGTTCCAAATGCCAGTCTTCACTCTAGTGAGGTAAGCCGCTTATCTGTTGAGTCATCTCTGTAGGTCTTTGACACATTTCTTTTTATCATTTGTTTTTTGGTTGCTGTTATGGATAAGTGGATAAGTGTATGGTGTGCATGTATGTTTAAGTATGTGGGGGAACATGTGTATATGTTGGTGCATATATTTGTACGTGCACAAAGAGGCCTGAAGTTGATGTCAGGAATCTTTTCCAGTTGCTCTTCCAGTGGATTCTTTAAGCCGAGGTCTCTGAATCAAACCCAGAGATCACAAATAGGGCCTAGTCTACTGAGCCAACTTGCTCCGGGAATCCTGTTTTCACTTTCAAAGACTAGAATTACAAGTGAATTACTGCCAAGCCCATGCAGCAGTTACGTAGATTCTGGGGACTTGAACTTTGCTCCTTTTGCTTGTGTGGCAAGCATTTTAATAGCTGAGTCATCTTTCCTGAGATTGGAGTTACAGATGATTGTGATCCGCCATATGGGTTCTGGGAACCTAAACCGGGTCCTCTGGAAGAGCAGCCAGTGCTCTTAAACAGTGAGCCATCTCTCCAGCCCTTCTCAGATATATTAAAAAAAAAAAAAAAAAAAAAAAAACAAACCAAAAAACAAAATGGCAGATGCGAAATATAGAAACAAAATATGGACAAGATGATAGAATTCCAACAAAATGCAGCAGGAATACAATGCTGGGAAATGCTTTTTGACACATGTGGGCATAGAAGGAAGAGGGCTTCATTTCACTTTTCAGGGAAATGGGATGGGTGGAGGTGAATCCTGAAATTCAGAGAGCTTCATTTGAACTGAATCCAAAGCATTGAGTAGGTCTGCATGAGTCAGACAAGGAATGGAAACCCATGGGAGACAATGAAACAAGCAACAAGGACAGAGAATCTCAAACCAGGCTGGCATCGGAGCGGCATGTCTGTCCTGGCAGAAGTGAGGAGAACAATGGCCAGTGGCATGCTGGTGCTGGCTCATGGCTGGTTCTTGGGAGGCAGCTATTAAATAGCCAGTGCTTTTGTAAGCTGGTAGTTAAGCCATTAACAGCTTGAATGTAGAACGGAGGAAATATTTACATCCTGGCAATCGTCAGATTGGACATTCAGGGCCTTCTCCCCTCCTCTCCGAAGAGGAGGCATGCATGGTCAGCATAGCATGACATGCTATCCCTAGGGCTCCTCCTGGAGGTATTGGGCAGTGATCACGGAATGGTTGGTAAGGGAGCAACGTGGTCAGGTTTGCAAATAAGAAAGCCACCTCTGGGTTCTGGGCACTGCTCTTCAGAAAACAGACCCCGGTGTGGGAGATCTGCTAGCAGGAGCTTTAGCTGAAAGGCTGCTGAGGAAGCGGTTTGGAGCAGGAGGAGGGGGTTGGATAATGATGCAGCTGTGACAAACCCCTCCAGAAAGCTCCACAGCCCATCAGACCCCCATCCAGAGATACACAAGGCTGCCCTTGTGGGGGAGGGGGTCATGGAATGATGGTGAAATCTCTCTCTCCTACCAGGGTTCCTGGAGGAGCCTCAAGTAGCCAGAGGAGAGAATGGTTAGTTTAAAGGGGTGGGCGTGGGGGAGTTATCCCCACATCTGCTGTGAGTCCGGGGAGATGTGAGTTTCCAGGATATGTGGGACCCTTGGGAGGCAGAGCTTGGCAGAGACTGGCTGAGAGTGGGTTAGTCTTATAATCTGTGAGGAAGCTGTGGGCCTGAGCCCAGAGACGGTGGTGGGAATTCAGAAGGGTGGGATGGTGTAACAGGGAGAAGGTAGAGTCAGAGTTTGGACTGTTTTCCATGTTGCAGTAGTTCTCCACTGGGAGTACGGGGTTGCCCCCAGGGCGTGTTAGGCAATGTCTGGAGACGTGACAGGGGAGTTTCGTTTCTGTTAGTTAAGTTATTGTTGGGAAGGGAAGTCATTTTCTTCAGTGGTCCTGCCATTGTAAGTTACCCAGACTCCCATGAATACCTCTCTATCCATGCCTATGCCAGCAACCCTAATGAAATTCAGGGGGTTACAAACAAGCAAAGCAAAGCAAAACAAAACAAAACAAAACAAAACAAGATATTTTCAAAAGTATGAGGGGGCGTTGTTGAGAAGGAGAAGGGGTTCCGTGGGAGTGAGAGAGGGTGATGGGGATGAAAATGACTGAAGTACATTAAAACCATGGATTGCCAAAGGACTTTTAAAAAGTTTCAATGCCCCCATTGAGTGCAGTAAAATAACTTTTTTTTTTTTTTTTTTTTTTTGCAAAATTAAGAAATGCTATTTTGGAAGGAGATGAAAGCAGACAAATAATAAGGGATGTGTGCTCCGAGCTCCCTCCCCGCTACTACAGGGCAGGGTTTTTTCAAGAAACAGAAGTAGAAGGGTAAATTTAAAAGACACTTATGCTGTGAGTGTGTGGCAGCGTACAGAAAGGCCCAGGTTCAATCTGCAGCCCCAAGTAAGTATACAAAGAAAAGGTTTAACAAGCATCAGCAGGGTAGGGAAGCAAAGGATGGCAAGGAAATGAAGTCTTGGAAATACTGAAAGGGGAAGGGAAAGCTGGAATATAGGTTCTGGGGAAGCACCCACCATGCAAAACGCTCATGTCGTCTGCTTCCTTATGCTGCCTTTCATCTCCCTGAAAGCTGGTTATTTCAGAGTGATAGGCTTTAGCCAGAGCCACTGAAATGCTGTGGGACTCCTTGAGACCCTGGGAATGATAAGTGAGGAGATCTTTGGCAGGGGCCAAGGTGGAGATGTCTGGATGGACACCAGTAGGAGGAGAGGAAAAGGGCAAGGCAGTAATTGCTTGACCAGAAACGACATCTCAGACTAGAGAAGTGTGATCTGAAAACCTTTTCTCTACATGACTGCGTAGGAAATGCTGCAGGGTTTGTAAGCCAGAGGGTCTGGGTTGCACTTCCTTTGCAGTAATGGGAAAGCACACAGATGACTCGAGAATGAAGTTGAGTGTTTTGTTCCAATAAATATTTACTTTGCAAGAGAAGCGGTGGGCTGGATTTGTCTGTCGGTGGTACTTGGCTAACCCGGGAACAAAGTCCTAAGAAGCGTGGTTTGCTTTCAAAGCTGATGGGTGCTGCTGTCTGTGGGAGGTGTGCAGACAGGGGTGGAAATCCAGGAGTAAGGTTAATAGTTAAGAAGGTCAGGCACATTGCTTCCTTGTGTCTTTCTTCTGTCCATGTCTTACCTTTCTTAACTGATAGGAAATGCCTGTATTTGTGTGCTAGTTAGTTTTATGTCAACTTGACACAAGGTAGAGTCATTGGAGAGCAGGGAGCCTCTACTGAGAAAATGCCTCCATAAGATCTGGCTGTAGGCAAGCCTGGAGAGCATTTTCTTAGTGATTAGTGTGGGTCGGGCTCCCCCTGGGCTGGGGGTCCAGAGTTCTTCTCATAAGAAAGCAGGTTGAACAAGTCAGGAGGAGCAAGCCAGTAAGCACCGTTCCTCCATGGCCTCTGCATCAGCTCCTGCCTCCAGGTTCCTGCCCTGACTTCCTTTGATGCTGAACTGTGATGTGGAAGCAGGAACCAAACAAACCCTTTCCTCCCCAAGTTGATTTGGTCATGGTGTTTCATCACAGCAATAGTGATAGTAAGACAATATGTACATTAAAATGAATTTTTAAAACGTATATGGTCATTTTGCCTGCATGTACGCATGTTGCACCATGTGCATTCCTGGTGCTCACACAGGCCAGAAGAGAATGATGGATTACCTGAAACTGGAGTTATGGATGGTTGTGAACTGCCCTGGAGGTGCTGGGAATTGAACCTGGGTCCTTTGCAAGAGCAGCCAGTTCACTTAACCACTGAGCCATTACTCCAGCCTTGATAGGTACCTTTCTGTATAAGCAGTTATACATTTGAATTGCTTATTGGTTGATGATAATTGATTTCCTATTATTTTGGGAGTGTTAGGCAGTAGGAAGAACTTTTTCTAATCCTCTGTCTTATCTCTTTTAAATACAGTTAGCTATTTTTCTCTTGGGTGTAGCTCTTAGTCACATTTTCTTCTGTTTGCCTTTGACCTTGGGTCAATTCTCAACCTTGACTGTGCATTAGAATTGCCCAGGGGAAATTTTAGACCTCAGAATGCCCAGACCCCTGTGTGAAACTATTAATCAGAGCTCTAGGGACTAGCCCAGGCATTGCTATGTTTTAAAGCTCCCTGGAAGCTGTGGGGGTGGGGGGGTGGGGGGTGTTGTCTTAGCCAAGGTTGACAGACACTCCCTGGTATTTTAGGAAGACAAAAAGACATTAAAAAAAAAACCTTTCATTTAGCTGTTGAAGAAGGAAATTCTGTGCTTGTGAGGGCCCCACAGTTATAGAAATGAAAACAGGACACTTTCACTTTTAAGGGCTGTTTTCAGGCGTTCTTATTTCCTAGAGACAAAATTGAAACTTTTTTTTTTTTGGTCCAGTAGGAGCAATAAAAGAACTACCGGGAAGCTTTTGTGACATGGCTGATGCTTCTATCCAGAAGCACTGTTTCCATCACTGAGTATGACCGCCTTTGAGGCTGGCGGAAGCATCCAGGTTCCTTTGATTAACCTCTTACTCACAGGAGCCATCTCTGTCAGGGCAAATGATGGGGACAGATGTTCCAGCCTGAAGAGAGGAGGCTTACACTGTCATGGTGCTTGCCTGTCTGATGAGCTTTCTTAAGAAGCGCTGAGCCGACAAGCTCATGGGGGAATTTCTGTTCATGGCGAAACGTAAATTCAAGGGAGCATTTACAAAAATTAAATTGAATTGATTTATAAAATAAATCGAGGTTTATCTGGAAATATGGAGAAAAGCGCTGTGTCTTGTGAGTGGGATATTTTTACATGGCTCCTCGCTGGCGTGTTGCGGAGAACAGTATCCTTTCCATGTTATATGCAAAGGCTGAATATAGCTCAGTTAGTGTAATGCTTACTTATACCTAGAACATATTGAAAACACAACCACCGTCTCCAGAATTCCCAGAACAGAAAGCCTCTACCCTGGTGTGGTGGCACATGCCTGTATCCCTGGCAGTTGGGGAATGGGAGACAGGAGACTCAGAAGTTCAAGGTCACCTGCGTTGACCTGGGAGTCTAAGGTCACCCTGAGCAACAAGAGACTGCCTGAAACACCAGCCAAAGAAATGTGAGGTTTCAACATGATCAGGTCCCATTTCAAACATCTAGTGCTTTTTCTTCCTAGGTGAGGTTGAATCGTGAGTGTTACTTATTGTGTGCGAAGCGGTCTTTCTCTCTCTCTCCCCCCTCTCTCTCTCTCCGATCTCTCCCCTCTCCCTCTCTCCCCTCTCTCTCTCTCTCCGATCTCTCTCTAGTGTGTGGGGGAGGCAGCAATGGTATAAAGAACTTTCCAGTTGGGCTGAAACCATCCTGTCTCCTCAGCTTCCATCATGCTAGAGCTATGAAGAGCAAGGACTATGGGTACACTTTCGACGCATTCGTTCTTTTTAAAAGATGTAAGTTCTGTTTTATTTTGTGCATACGACTGTTTGCCTGCATTGTAGTGCCCGTGGAGGCCAGAAGAGGGCGTCAGGTTCCCTGGAGTGGGAGATGCAGATGGTTTTGAGCTGCCATGTTGGTTCTGGGGATGGAACTTGAGTCCTCTGCAAGGGCAGCAAAGCTCTCAGCCACTGACTCATCTCTCCAGCCCCCTCCCTTAGGCTTCTTTTGAGTGCCTACAGCTGTATATGGACAGAAACAGTCATGCTGATAATTTTTTAGTACTTTTCCTGTGAAGACAACCGGACCATTACAATTCCAGGGTCGGCCTGGTTCTGTAAGGTGTCCCTGGGTTTCTTGATAACCACAGGATGCTGCTGTAGCCCTGTGTATCATGACATCAGTGGTAACAACACAAAGCAGGAAGAAAAGCCAGGCTCTTCTCTTTTGTTTCTCATTGTTATTTCTTTAAACCAGGGAGGAATGTCTTTCCCAGGAGTTCCGAGTGAACCCTTTCCTCAGATTTCAAACTGGAAGCCAAAAGGTTTTGGCTCTTGTTCCGGCTGTTCAACCCTTTGCTTGCAGTGGGGTGTCATTGTGTGTGGCATAGGGATTAGTGAGCTTTTCCTGCACAGTATCACACTATAAATGCTTTAGACCTTGTAGGTCATGTTTGGTTTCTGTTGCACAGTGTGCTGGTTAGTTTGTGTCCACTTGACACAAAGCAGAGGCGCTGGAGTAGAGGGAACCTGGATTGAGGACATGCCTCCATCCGATTGGCTGGTGGGCAAGCACCGAGCATTTTCTTGATCAATGTGGGGAATGGCCCAGCCCACTATGGGTGGTGCCACTCGCAGGTGAATGGTTCCAGATCTTTTAAGAAAGGTGGCTGAGCAAGCCACTGAGAGCAAGCTGGTGGTCAGCAAGCAGCATTCTTCTGTGGTCTCTGCCTCCAGGGACTTGATTTGTGCTCCTGTCCTGGCTTTTCCTACATGATGTAACCTACAGGCCAGACAATTTCTTTCTCCTCTCAATTGCTTTGGTTGAGTGGTTTTTCACAGCAACAAAAAGCAAACTAGGACACATGCCCTTGACCCTGAGAAGACACAAAAGCCATGATCAGCACAAAGCCTCAATATGGCTCTAGCATAAACTAACCACATTTCATCTCCTGAATCTGGGAAGGGGAGATGTTAACCAACATCCCTTCTCGTGACTGAAATTGTGGGGTTTTGTTGTTGTTTTGTTTTCGAGACAGGGTCTTACTATATAACTCTGACTGGCTTGGAACTCACGATATCAACCTGGCTGGCCTTGAACTCACAGAGATCCACTTGTCTCTACTTCCTGAGTTGTGGGGTTAAAGATATGTACTATCATGCATCATGGCTCCAAACTGTGATTAAAAATAGTTGTTTTTTTTTTTAAAAATTATGTGTGTGTGTGTGTGTGTGTGTGTGTGTGTAAAACTTTATACATGAGTGTGTATGTGCCCAAACAGTACAGAAGAGGCATTCTATCTCTTGGAGCTAAGTTTCAAGCAGCTGTGAGCTGCCCCTTGTGGGTGCTGGGAACCAAACTAGGGTTCTCCATAAGAATAGTGTATGCACCTAATCACTGAATCTCCAGCCCAAACCTGACTTTGTTAACAAATTGCATGCCAACAGTTTTTGATTGAGAATCTAATTTGTAAACAAGGTAACTGAATGTGATGTTTGATGTTGATGTCAGTTTAATGGGATTTAGAGTCAACCCAAGAGACATACCTCTGGTTGAGTCTAAGAGCCATTTTCTGAAAGGCTTAAATGCAGAGGGAAGACCCACTCTGAATGTGGGCTGGAGTCCCCAACCTAATAAAACTTCTTCCTGACTACAAATGCAATGGGACCTGCTGCCTCATGCTCCTGCCATTGTAATTTCCCTACCATGACAGCCTGTGCCCTCAGCCTATGAGACAAAATAAACACTTCCTTCTTTAAGCTTTTGGTTAGACATTTTGTCACAGCAAGGAGAAAAATGACTAACAAATTGAATAAAGTAAATTAGTTAGCTGTGAGGGAAAGAAAGCTGGTTTAAGAGTGATAGTTTAAGCAGTGTTTTCAAAGCAAAGACTCATGACCAAACCTTTGGCAGAGTACAGGGAATCATAAGAAAGAAGGGGAGTTAGTCTGATGGGGAAAGGATAGGAGCTCCACAAGGACCAAATATATCTGGGCACAGGGTCTTTTCTGAGACTGACATTCAACCAAGGACCATGTATGGATATAACCTAGAACCTCCACTCAGATGTAGCCTGTGGTAGCTCAGTAACCAATTGGTTTCCCAAAGTGAGGGGAACAGGGACTATTTCTAACAGGAACTCAATGACTGGCTCTTTGGTCTCCCCACCCCCGAAGGGAGGAGCAGTCCTGTTAGGCCACAGAGGAGGGCTTTGCAGCCAGTCCTGAAGATACCTGATAAAACAGGATCAGATGAATGGGGAGGAGGTCCCCCCTATCAGTGGACTTGGAAAGGGGCACGGTGGAGATGAGGGAGGGAGGGAGGGACTGGGAGGGAATGAGGGATCGGGACACGGCTGGGATACAGAGTTAATAAAATGTAACTGATAAAAAAAAATAAAAAAAAAAGAGTGATAGTTTAGATGCAAACTGCTTAAAATTCATCACGGCTACTGAGCCTGTGATTATTGGGTCTAATTTTTCTATCAGAGAGAAATGACCCACATTTATATAAATATTAATTTAGTTAATATGTAACTTTGTGGAGTCTCACTTTAATCAATAGCCAGCCAGGCAAGCGGTGCCTTACTCAGTGCTTCTGTCACCGAGCCACTCAGAGTCACCAAGGACTTCTTGAATACACAAGTCTGGCCAAAGCCCAGTTTCTCATTCAGGAGTGTGCTGTCCCCATGATCAAATACCTGATCAGAAACCTATAGGAGGAAGGGTTTGTTTTGGCTCATGGTTGGAGGAGACCCACCGTGATAGAGAAGGCTTAACTGAGGAAGTGGGAGGCAGCTGGCCATGCCGTGTCCCCACCCAGGGAGCAGAGAGTTGAACGTTGTCTCTTAGCTGGCTTTCTCTTTTTCTCCTCTTTATTCAGTTTCAGATCCATAGTCTACGGGATGATCCTGTTCACATTCCGAGTGTCTCTTTCCCCTTAGTTAATTCTTTTTAGAATGTTCCCTGTAGACGTATCCAAGTTGTGCCTCATTTATCCTCTAGATATCTTCTTGCTCTGCTCTCCTCTCTTCTCCAGTGCTATCATCCCTTCCCCTTCCTTCTCCCCTCTCCTCCCACCCCACCCTTCTCTCATCTTCCCTTCCCCTCTTTTTTCTTTTCTCTTTTGACCGTGAACTTTTGATTCTCTTGCCTCCCCATCCAGGGTGCTGAAATTGCAGTCACATATACTATCATATCCAGTTTTGCTCTGTGCATCTTTGTTTCTTTGTTTCTTTGTTCCTTTCTTTCTTTCTTTCTTTCTTTCTTTCTTTCTTTCTTTCTTTCTTTCTTTCTTTCTTTCTTTCTTTCTTTCCTTCCTCCCTCCCTCCCTCCCTCCCTCCCTCCCTCCCTCCTTTCTTTCTTTCTTTCTTTCTTTCTTTCTTTCTTTCTTTCTTTCTTTCTTTCTTTCTTTCTTTCTTTTGCTTTTCCCTCCCACCTCCCTTCACATACACAAGTACATGAATAAGTGTAATAAAAATATATAAATAAAATTTACATCCACAGAAATACACTAGACCTGTTAAACTAAAGCATAACTGGAGAGAGGGAGAGAGAAAAAAAGGGAGCGAGAAAGAGAGAGAAAGAGATAGAAACAGAGAGAGGAGAGTGGGGAACAAGCTTTTGCATTTAAAACAAATACTCCTGTAGACCAGTAGGACCCTGAGGCTATCTATCTATCTATCTATCTATCTATCTATCTAACTTTCAGACAGGTTCTCACTCTGTAGCCCTGACGGGTCTGGAGCTCACCATGTAGACCCGGCTGGCCTGGAACACAGAGATCTACCTACCTTTGCCTCCCAAGTGCTGGGACCAAAGGCATGTGCTATCATGTCTGGCCTTACCTTGAGCTTTCAGGGCAGATCTTAACTCTTGACTTGTCTGTGATTTCCTTTAAAGCTTCAAAATAAAGAAACCAAGTTCAAAATTAGTGTTGACTTTGTTGAGGTCGACAATCGTTCTCCTCAGCTGGCTCCCTGTTGCTGTTAGTTGTACCCTTGTTCTCCTGCTTGCCCCTGATTTTCACCTGACTTTCATTCCCACTTGCAATTCCTCCTTGCCAATTGCTTGTTAGGAAATAAAGCAGCTCTGAGGTTTGCATCTGTGTCTGTTACTAGAAACATCTATTTTTGTGTGTGCTCCCTTTGGGTCAAGTTCATCACGCATCTTTGCTGGTTTTGATTTTCTTTTTGTCTACTTATTTCTTAGTGTATGGAGCCAGGCTTCTCTGCACTTCTCTAAATACTTCTTGCGAGGGCTGGACAGATAACTCAGTGGTTAGGAGCTGCTCTTCCAGAGGGTCTTTCGGAGCTCAGTTCCCATCAGTAAGGACGTGGTTCACTATTGCATGGAACTCCAGCGGCAGGGGGTCTGACATCTTTGTCTCTTCTGCAAAGATACACACACACACACACACACACACACACACACACACACACACACACACACGCTGTCCACGTAGGAAAAACACAGATAAGCCTGGAAACAAGAAATAAAACAAAATAAAAACTATATATATATATTTCTTCAGAAGTCACCAGGGAAGTAGGACCTTGCAGAGGCTGGCAAACTTGTTTTAAAAACTCTGTATTTGGTTCTGAACTCCTTTGCTGGCGTGTAACACTGGGGGTGAATGTTTGTGTCCAGGCCAGGGGGAAGTTGGACTTTATTCTGCCTTTGTTTGCCAACCTTCAGGCAGCCAGTCCCTGAACATTTTTACATTGAAAACATGTCTTACAAATTTGGATTTACTGCCATTTTACTTTCCTTTTTATCTTTAATTTATTTTACTTTTAATCATTAAGCAAGCTCTTTTAATTCCTTTACTTGCAGAATCCCTTCAGATGAATTCATAATTTTTCTTATGATGTTTAATATTCTGTAGTTGATTCAGACTGGCATCTTCCTTTGTTTTTTTTTTTTTTTTAAGGCACCCCTAGCTAAGTGTCTTTTCCTCTTGCTGTGATAAAATGTCTTGACAAAAGCAACGTAAGGAAGAAAGAGTTTATTTTGGCGCCTGTCCATCACGGCAGGGAAGTCAAGGCAGCTGTCGATCATGGCAGGGAAATCAGAGCAACTGTCCTTTTATGACAGGGAAGTCAAGGCAACCGTCCATCACTGCAGGGAAAGTCAGAGCAGTAAGAACTTGAGGCAAATGGTTAAATTTCACGCACAGTTAAAAACAGAGCAACGAGTGCAAATCTGCCTGTGTTCAGCTCACTCTCCTCATTCCACACAGCTCAGGACACCCTGCTATAGGAATGTTCATACCCACAATTTACGTGAGTCTCCCAATGCCAATTAATTGAAGGCAGTCCCTTGCAGATAAGTCTGGTAGTTCTAGGTTTTGTCAAGTTCAAAGTACCAACCATCACAGTACCTTTATCCAGCGTCCCTGAGTAAGTAATTACCCCTTTAAGAACCTGTAAAGAAAGGGCTGGACAGGTGACAGAGCAGTTAAGAGCTGCTTTTCGAGAGGACCTGGGTTTGATTCCCAGCACCCACATAGTGGCTCACAACTGTCTATAACTCCAGTGTCAGGGAATTAGCTTCTTCGGCCCTGTGTGTCTGTGGTGCTCACATTCACATAGGCCAGACACCCAAACACAAAAAAATACAATTTAAAAAAGAATCTGTACAGTAAATCACTAAAATTTAAGGAAGGGAAAAGTAGTTAGATCAAAAGGAAGTAGAAAAAAAGGGCAAATTTAGAACATCTGAGAACTCTCTTCACTCACTCCCTCTCCCATTTCTCCTCTCCCCTTTTCCCTTCACTACTTCCTCTTTCCATCCCCATTTTTCCTTCTTTCTTTCAATCTTTTTTACATATGAAGCAAACACATTTCCTTTGTACATTAGGCACTGGCGATTGTACAACAAAGCAAGCTGGGTTTTTACCTCCCAGGGGCTTCCAGCTTAGCTCTGGGCAGCCATAAATTTTCAAAAAAATATGATGGATTGCTAGACACAGGAAAATTCAGAGCCCAGTGGTAGAGGGAAGGGAGTGCTGAAGATGAGGTGAAAGGTGTCAGGTCCAAAGGAAATTCCAGTTTCCCAAGCTCCAAAGGGGAGTCCAAATATCCAGAAATGAGCTCAACCTGGACCCTAGGAGGCTTGATAGCAGTTAGAGAGAAGATAGCTTTCCTCAGGAACTTGTGAAGGAAGTTCCATTTTACCAAGGGGATTCACTTCCCCTACTTCTGTCAGAAGTGACCTGTGGTGCCTATCAGCATATGGAAGCTCATTTTGGTCTCTAGGCCCCTCAGTATCACAAGTGCCTGTTATACCTTTCAAAGTCCAAGCTAGCTAGGCCTTCTCACTTCCTCCCTTACCCTAACCTCCCTCCCGCTCACAGCCTTCTCTCCCCTCAGCTACTCATCCTTCTTACAACCCTGCTATTTCTCTAGGCTCCTGCTGTTTTCACAATGCTTTCTCTATATTCTCTATCCCTTGCTATTCTCCCCTCTCTCACAGATCGTCCAGCCACGTCTAGTCTGCTGGCCGTTTTCACGAAGTCTACTTCTTTCTGCCCTTTCTTCTTTCTCTCTCTGCTCTGGACTCTCCCAGATGCATCTGGCTGTTCTCTCTCTCTCTCTCTCTCTCTCTCTCTCTCTCTCTCTCTTATATCTACAATAAAATCCTCCTATGCCGTGGAGCAGTCATACTGTCAGTTTATACAGTGGGGAGTGAGTGGGGTCGCATAAGAGAAGAGGTACTGTTTGAGTAGATGTTGAAAGGTGCCGTGGCGCAGGCTTGAAGGCAGAGCTCCTGCAATGCAGAAGGGAGATGAATGAATACGGCTGAGGAGCATCGGAGATGAGGCTGGGCAAAGGGAAGCCCCAGTTTGGATGGACGTAGGGTAACAGCATCTGTGTGACAACAAAGATGACATTGGTTTGGACAAGTGCTATCCTGAAAGGCGAGCGAGCTGTTGTAAAGAAGCCCTGTGCAAAAGTTTGGTGAAGACCCCAGAGACTTAGATTCAGCTGAGAGGAGGCACCTGAAGCCAGACCCTTCTGGACTAGGATGGGTTGGAGGGGGCACAGGGAGAGAGCAGAGGCTCCACAGAGGAGTGAGGGAAGAGCCACTTAGAGAAGCAGGAGGAAGGCTTGATGGGGTTGTGAAGTAAGTCCCATTAACTGACTGGTCGTCTGCTTGACTGACTGAGCCTTAAAGTGTTCCAGGCTTGCTTCAAGTAGTTGAGGATGAACTTGAATTTCCAGTCCCCCTGCCTCTGTCGCTCTAGTTCTTTGGTTGCAGCTGTGTGTGATATTATGCCTGGATCTAACCCAGGGTTCGTGCATGCTCTACCAATGCCTGGCTTGGAAAGTCTGTTTTCTTTTCTTTCTTTCTTTCTTTCTTTCTTTCTTTCTTTCTTTCTTTCTTTCTTTCTTTCTTTCTTTCTTTCTTTCTTTTTTTAAGTTCCTTTGATATACATATATTTTTCCACAACAGGTCACATTCCTGACTCTGCAGCCCTGGCTGGTCTGGAACTAGCTAGTTTGACCAGGCTGGTTTGTATCTCATAGAGATCCACTTGCCTCTGTTTCTTGAGTGCTGGGGGTTAAAGGTGTCCGTTACCCTGCCTACTTTGCGTGCCCTGGCTTTAAATGCCTTCCCTGCTATGCTGGTATACCCAGCCACAAATGGTCCAGACCGAGAGAGAAGAATGATACTTGGGGCTTGCTCTTGTCTTCACCCCCTTTTCCTTCTGCAGGCATTTCTTCCTGCCAATTTTTACAACAGATTCTCTGAGTTGTTGGGTCAATGATCCTGAGGGGTGGGGGAGAGCGGGCTGGGACCACTGAATGGCCGAGCTTTGTCTGGCCGCATGTTTTCCTGACTGTTTATGGTTTCTGACAGGGTTGTTTTTGTTCTGGGGAGAGCTGGCTTGAGAAAGCCAGCTGCTGAGAAAGCCATGGGGCTCCACTTCCCTCTGGGGTGATCTCCAAGGCTCCCCCACAGAGCTGTGATTTAGCATCCCAAAGCCATTCCTTATCCACAGAGGTCATCTGAGGCCTCTGAATCTTGACTCAAGTCTGATTCTTTTTTTGTTTGTTTTGTTTTCATTTTTTAAGATCAATTAATTCAATTTACATCTCGGTCATAGGCCCCTCCCTCTTCTCCTCCCAATCCCACCCTCCTGTATCCTTTCTTCCCTATTCCTCAGAATAAGGGAGCCCTCTACCCAGACACCCCAGCTCATCTATTCACATAAGGACTGAGTTCCTCTTCCTCTCCTGTGGCCTAGTAGGGAAGTCCCATCAGGGGGAAGTGATCAAAAAGCAGGCAAGCTAGTCCATGTCAGAGGTCTCTCCCATTCCCCTAACTAATGGGTCCCCATGAAGCCTAAGATGCCCATTGGACTAATCTTCTTGGGGTCTGTGCACTGTAGTATGTCTATCCTGTACTATATGACTAAAATCCACTTATAAGTGAGTGTATACCATGTGTGTCTTTCTGGGTCTGATTCTGATAAAGGAGACTTTGATGACTTTGGGAGCCTGACAGAATGCAGGGTTCCATTTCAACCACCTGCCACGCCTGAAACCCTTGAGTGGAGGACGGGAGATAATGAGGAAATTCCACTTTCCTAACTTTCCCTTTCTTGTTTCTAGTCACAATGCCGTCTTTCTCAGGGCATACAATGTCGATTTTAGCCAGAATTTATGTCTAGAAATTTAACAGAAGGCAGTTTGGAGAAAAGGGTGGAATGAGTGAGAGTTTCAGTTCATGTCTGGGATGAATCACGCACACCAGGGAATTATAACCCGCAAACATGAAGCTTCGGTCCGCAGCTCAGGCCTTGCTACCTCATGACCACCGGCAAGCTGCTGAAACCGTCCACGGGCAGACTTCGCATATAGCCAGACCAGCGCTGGCAAGGGAGTCTGGGAAACCATCTTCCTTAGTCAGCAGGGAGCTGACTGAGTTAGCATCTCCTCTCACCCAGAGATAGGACTCCGGTCAGCTGATCTGTGTGGCCAGGGTGTTCTGGCGGCGAGGAGATGCTTGGCCCCAGTCTCTGTGGGCTCCAGCACATCCAGTTCTCCTGCAGAGGGACAGCAACACAGCGTGCTCTTCACATCCGTGCTGCAGCAATTGTACAGGGCCATCTTTCTTGCCTGTAAGGCCTTTGCAGAGGTGGCTTCTTCAGGTGAACCACAGACCATCGTCTGAAGAACTTTAGACTGCAGCTTCAGTTCCTGTCTGGATTTGTTTTCTTGTTTCGTTTTCTCCATGTCTGTGACCCTGTGTGTTAAGCCTCAGCCTCCTTTCTGGGCCAGTCTTGCACCGTCTTTCTTCACACATTCCAGGCTTCACACAGGCTTTCCTCATGCCCTTCCCACCTTTCCGCCTCATGCTTGCCACATTCCTTTCCCTAAGAAGTCATAGGCTTGAGAGCACATATGTAGCTTTCTCAAAGATTTCTTACCAGTTAGGAATGCGTGTTGGAACATGTGCAGATGAAATCATGCTATGTCTGGGATTTGCTTCAAAGGGCTCTAGTACAAGTGTGGGGTGCGCATGAAGCAAGAACAAGTTAGGATTGATAATTATTTAATGGAAATCTTAGGTGCAGAAGGGCTCATTACATGGTTCTCCTGTGTGTTGGAGATGTCTTATAGTAAATGGCCGAGCAACAAAAACGTTCTCCTCATCACCAAGCCAGAGGGGATTTCTCCCACACGTGTTGGAAGCTTCCTTGTGGTAGGTTTTTTCTTTTCTTTTTTTTTTGGACATATGCTTCCTGTTACGGTTGTCGACAGGCAAGTCTAGTCCAGTCATCAGATGGCCATGCATCCTGGTCTGCCGAGGACAGTGCTGGAACGCTCCTGTGTCCACGTCCTGCGTTCTGTCTGGGTTAGCATTTACCCTAGATTTTTAAAACTCTCCCTCTCCCTCTCTCTCTCTCTCTCTCTCTCTCCCTCTCTCTCTCTCTCTTTCTGTAAGTGTGTGTGTGAGAGAGAGAGAGAAAGAGAGAGAGAGAAACAGAAAGAGACACACACGGAAAGAGAGTCCTGTTCTGCCATTTTCTACCTTAGTCTCCTGAGACAGTTTCTCCGATAGCCACCAAGGCCACAGCGATCCTCCCGTCTCCACCCTAGCATATAACGCTGGGGTCATATGCCTGATCATGATCACACCTGATTTTTTTTTTTTTTTTGGTCGTTCTAGACAAGGTTTCTCCGTGTAGCCTTGGCTGCCCTGGAACTCACTCTGTAGATCAGGATGTCCTCCAAGTCCCAGAGATCCGCCTGCCTTTGCCTGGGAGTGCTGGGATCTCAGGCGTGCGCTTACACGCTTTAATGTGGATGCTAGAGATCTGAACTGAGGTCCTCATGCTGGCTGTGCAAGGGCTCTTATCCACTGAGCCGCTTGCACTAAGAGCAGCAGGGTTCTTAGGGACTCAGCTGTTGACGGCCAGCATCCGGCGTTGTCTGTCTCTCAGTGTGTAAGACGCAAAGTACAAGGAACAGGATCTCTTTTCAGTGTGTGGGCACATCCAAACAGAAGCAGCAAAAACACGACTGACTTTTTTTTTTTTTCTTTTTTCTTCTCAGCAGCAGAGTACAGGGTGCCTGCTGGCTGATTAAATCTGTGTGGTCAAGGTTGGCTGAGCCATTCATGTCTTAGGAGAAGTATTTGACACCACCGCCCCTGCTGACTGCCAGTTGCACCAGCTGTTTCGGCTGAGTTCCAAGCTGAGCTCTGTGAGGCTCAGTGTTTAGAAGCTTTACAGTGACTTAAAGGATGTGAATGGGTGCCAAAAAAATTATTCAGCTTGTGTTATTTTATAGTGTCTTGATAGCCGAGAGGAAGTTTCCCCTACATTTTTACTTCTAAGTACACAGAGCTGTATATTCCACACGAGGTATATCTTAATGTGGCTGTTAGAATTTCATTTTTTAGAATAACTTTGAAAATATTAGAACTGTATAGGTTTATACAACAGAACCATTTTGTCGAACCACCCAATATTTAAATGCTGTGCAACCATTACGGTTTTTCATATCATCTTTCCTTTACAGAAGTGTGTTTTGGCGATTAAGCGTGTACTCACCTTACATAGTAGTAAAATAGAGAGACTAGAGTTGTGCTTTTCACCTATTCCCTGGTTCTAAAACATCTCCCTCTCAGAGACGTTCCTGGGGTCTCCCTTTCCTCCTCCATAGCCGGCGGTGGTTGGTTCAGTAATTTTCACAAAGCTCAAATGAATTATTGCTTGTGCGTTTGGCATAGCGTTTTCCCACCGTAAGCCCTTAATCGCTGCTTATTATTACTTTACCTGTTTTCATATTTTCTGTGAGATTACGTCTGTACTTCAAGAGACAGGAAATGTCTCGCCTAGTTTTTCAGACTTCTACAGAGCCCGGGGCACAGCAGCTCCAACAGTACTTGTGGAGTGGTTGAATGAGTGAGTGATAGACAGACATTCCAGAGGTTAGGCATGTGGGAAGGTTCAGGTTGTGATCTGTGTCTGTGAGATTGGCAGGATCTCGCTCATGCAGGGAGGCTGCTCCACCCTGTCTTCCTTAGCATCCCAGCTGAGCTAAAGGAAATACTCACCTCAGACGCAGGGGTGTGTGTGCGTGCGTACGTGTATGCGCACGCGTGTGTCTTAAACTCTCCTATCAGCAAGTGGACTGTGACGCACCATCTGCTTATTAAGGTGGACAGCAGGGACAGTCATGGTGGCACTTCCTGACAACTCAAACTGCCAGACCATTCCACCTTTCTGGCTCTCTGCTTTACTTGGAGTTAGTTATTTCTTCCTGTCACCATACTAGACAAGAAAAAAATGGGTGGCTCTATAGGGAGGAAATACGAGATCTTTCCATCTATGGAACATATTCCCAGGAAGGGGTTTGGCAGTGTAGGTGTGTGTTTTGATGTTTTTTGAGGAGAAATCCTGAATGGGTATCCCGTCTAGTGCTAAGACGAGATGGGTTGGCTTTGTGAGGCTCCCAGCCATGTGGAGCTCGTGGGCTGGTGTTTGTTAGGAAGTGGGCCATCTGTATCCAGGAAGGCTTGAGATAAGCTGGAGGGAAAGCGGGAGGACTGTGACTACCACCACGGAGCTTGCTATGCCATTGTGGTCCACTTCCTTCCATTGTGTATCGATCTGCGCTTGGACAGGCGGGTAAGGCTGCTGCTTTGACTATTGAACAATGGACGGAGAGTCAGGCATTTTGACCGGGCCATCTGAGGATCCTGGAAGCTCTCTACTATAAAAATGTTAATATGTGTATATTAATATCATAATTAATAATAATACATTCTGAAGTTTTGTTCATGTGTCAAACCCTTTTGCTGAAGCTTAAGGCTAGAATAGAGTTGCTTGTCAGGTTTCACCCTACTTTGGCCTGAATCAGCATCTTCCATCTTGCCAGGTTTGCTTCTCCTGTGATGTTGTGTTCAGTTTTTTTCTTAGAAAGACCTTTTCTGTATAATTGATGTTCCCTTTCCCAGTCTCTGCTGGTACTGATTAAGTTCAGGCTCCTTACTTCTCTCATTTCAGTCCCTGACAGAATCTCTCAATCTCTTTACCACTGTCCAATATTGCCCTCCATTTTGACCCATTATCCTGCCAACTAAAGGAATTTGGCATCCATCCACGGGCCAATCATTCTCTTTCAGAACTCAGAATAAAACACTGTTTTGTAAAGCACTGTTTGTGCTTCCACGGAACCTATTTCTCAGTGCTGATGACCATCAAAGCATCTACATAGACAAATAACTAACATGCTTATAAACTGTTGTGTAACAGAATAACTAACATGCTTACAAACCGTTGTATAACAAAGAAAACAAGGCTCTGGCGTGGAGAAAAGAAGGACAGACACACTGTGCACAGGGCTGATGAATAAGATTCTTGCTGATTCTGACATTTCAGCTGAAGGCTAAAGGATGAGGAGGGATTAGGAAGGAAAGATGGGAAGGAATGAGTGTTTTAGGTAAACAGTTTGCAGAGAGTCCTAGAGACATGTCAGCCTGTTGGATTAGAGGAGCTGAAACTAAGAGAATAACACACAGGGCAATTAAGAGAGTCTTGAATCGAATCAGAGAAACAGGCAAGAATAATATTACAAAGGTCTTGATAGCCTGATGTGAGGAGGGGCATTTCACTTCAGCTTCGGTGGGAAACCAACACAGGAAGGGCTTTAAACAGTTTACACTTATTATTACTCTTGCATGCTGATGCACAGGGCAGAAGAAGATGAAAGAGAAGGCTCAGAGACCAATTAAAAGGATGGTATAGAAGTCCAGGAAAAAGATGGTGATGATGATGTTGAGTAGAGCATTAGCAAGAGAGATGGAGAAAAGTGGGCAAGGTCAGGCTGTCTTGTAGAGATAAATTAGTAGATCTCCCGTTGCATTAGACATAAAGAAGACAGGCTATTGAGGGTAGCTTGTTTGAATGAGTATGTAGGAAGAACACAGGAACAAAAGTATCACGGGGCCAGAAAGATAACTCAATCAGTGAAATGCTTGCTGTGTAATCATGGGTTTCTGAGTTCAGACCCTAGGTCTCTGCTGAGAGCCAGGTGTGGCGGTACACACTTGTAACTCCTGTGAGGCAGGCGTGTGAGGATCTTGGGGACTTGCTGTCCAGTCAGTCCAGCCAGAATAGATAGACTCTAAGGGTGGGAAAGAATCTATTCTTTCTGATACTACCTGATGTCTATTCTAATCTATTCTTTCTGATACTACCTGATGTCTATTCTAATCTATTCTTTCTGATACTACCTGATGTCTTTTGGCCTCCAAATACACAGATGTGGGCCAGCCCACCCGCGATCACGGTGCACTGATGCGTATGCCACATACATATGCACACACACACACACGTGTGTGCACACACATCCACACTCACAGGGAAATAGAAGTTGCATTTGAATTCATAGATCTCTGAGAGCAATTGCTGTGATTTGATTTGTGTGGGATCAAAGCGTGGTCTGGGTAGTAGGTTTAACATGGGGCCACCCTCTGAAGTTAGAATTATAGCTATGGCAGTTTGTAATGAAGTAGGAAAAGAAGGGGGGCTAAGGAAATCGGGTATGAAGTGGAGCATGCTTCATCCCAAGAGCCCGGGAAGGAGTGGTCCGTAAGCTGGGAACAGAACGAGGTGCTAGCGGAACGTGTTTTAAAGAGCATGGCTGCGTGTGGCACAGCCTTTGGAGCATTTCTTGTTTTCTTCTGTGTCCTTTGCTATTACCCTGTCATTCAACTGACACAGCTGTACAGGTCTAGATAATATCCACCTATCGTTTTGGGGCTCTGTAGACTTTCATATGAGTCTCCCCAGGCTAAAACAAAGGTTCTGTCCCACTGTGTCCTATAATTGCAGCTTCTTGGGGAAACAGGCTCTTATTTCTTTCTGATTGTAATACTTTGATACCTATTTGCAGGGTTTACGTGTGTGTAGAGAAGAAGAAATGGAGCTTCTTTTTGGTGTTGATAGTTTGTTCATTTTGTTTGTTTGTTTGTTTTTAAATATAGGAACTTGCTATGGGCACAAGCTGGCCTTGAAGTTAGGGTTCCTCCTGCTTCAGCCTCCCTAGGGCTGGGATTACAGTTATGTGCCATTAGGCTTGGCTGGTGAAGGTTGTTTTAATGGAAAATACAAGAGCACAGTTGTTTACTGGTAGAGGTACATCAGGCAGGAGGAACTTGGTGGTACTAGAGAAGGTTCAAAGTTCTCAGATCTTTCCTCCAGGCAGTATAGATGCTTCAGCCATGAGGGAAGGGAAAATGTTCGCGCATGCTTCCTACGAGAGGGGTGGATAAATCCGGAGCCTGGTAGAAAGGCTAGCTTTCGACCAGGAGAATGTGATCACCTTTGTGTAGAGGATGTAGCATCTTGGAATATTTTGCAACTAATGAAACATTATAGGAAGACAATGAATGTCTACAGAAATTACTGATGATAAAATGCAGAGGGTTCAGAGCACACATGAACAATTGTATATGGTTGTGCGTCTACAAGATTCTATATTTGTGTAAGCATTCATGGTTATAGGTTTGTGTGTGAAAATTTTGGCTATGCCACAAATTTTTACTGTGCCAAAATTGTCATATCAGTTCTACCTGAGTTGTGAAATTTGGGTAACTTTAATTTTCCTCTTTATGCTTTTATTGTCTTATCTTTTATTCATCATCATCATCATCATCATCATCATCATCTCTGGGATTTGAACTTAGGGCTTTGAACATGATAGGCAAGTGCTCTACCACTAAGCTATTCTCTAGCCTGATTTTATTCTCTAGCCTAAACTTTAAATACATGTCTTTCCTTTAAGAGTTGTTTTTTTGTTGTTGTTGTTGTCAGTTTTTTTTTTTTTTCCTTTGAGAGAATGTCTTGCAAGCTAGGCTGATCTAGGCTGACATCAACGCTCAAGGTCTTCCTGCTTCAATAGCCCAATCACTGGGATTATAAGCATGTATTATTAAACCTGCATCATATTTTTTACTTGTTGATCTACGTTGATTTTTTTTTTAATGGTAACATTTTATTTTTTAAGCATTAGTGGTATAATAACTCTTTTTTTCCTTTTCTTGGGTTAATGAGTATAATAAATCTGGAGTTCTAGACATGAGATGATTTTAGCCAAGAGGACTAGAGAATGATAGAGAATGTTTATAAGTGAATATTGGTCAGAAAAGAGTTGAAGATGCTTTAAGATACAAAATATGATCATGGCTTTAGATATTAATCAATTACTTCCTCTCTCTCTTTGTGTGTGTGTGTGTGTGTGTGTGTGTGTGTGTGTGATATGTGCCACAGTGTAAGTGTAAATTTCAGAAGACAACTTGTGGGAGTTTTTTCTCTTCTTCCAACACTTGCGTTCAGGGGAAGAAACTAGGGTTGTCAAGCTTGGCAGTAAGCATCTCTATACACTGAGCCATCTTGTCAGCCCCAACTCAAGATATTCAGAAGATGTATCCTCCCCCCTCAATCATTTATCTGTCTAACTCTCCATCTCTGGCATATGTTCCAGTGGTTTATAAGTCAGGTGTCCCTCAATTCTCCATTGTGTGATGGCAGAAAGACTTTCTCAATGTAGCTTAATTCAAGAATGAAATAGATGAGTCTGAATCAGATTTAAAAAAAAAAATCAAAGCTTGCAAATAAGTGCTCCTAATGCCTTGACTCAGAGGAGACATGGAAAATTTGAATTTACTGGAATCAGAATGGATGTTGCTGAATGACAAGCCAGAGTGACATTAGAAGTAAGATGGGGCAAGGAATGCATGGTGTGGAGTGATATGGTAGGTCATCATTGAGATGCTGTTATGGTAGGTCATTGTTGAGATGCTGTTATGGTAGGTCATCGTTGAGATGAAGTTATGGTAGGTTATCGTTGAGATGCAGTGTGCCATTTCATTTTAAATTACTTCTCATGTTCTCTGTGATCTTTAATAATGTTGAGCACATACAAATCATTTCACAGATGAAAAAGATTAGAGCAGGACATAGTATTATAAAATCTGCCCTAAGTGGGGTGCTGAGTCTTGGGTTGACTGGGACTGCTTTGTCTTTCTTTTATTGTAGTGGTTTAGTTCTTTTCTGCTCCCCTACATTTTTTCTTTTCTAATTTTTATTTTTCTAATGGTGCTGAGGAGCCCTAGGCTTCCCGACGCCAGGCATTGGACCCACGCTATAGGACCATGCTCTTCCCTGGTCTCAAAAGTGTCCTCAAACGTGAGCTCTTTTGGCTGACCATAGAGTGACCCTTTGAGGTTATGAGGGAGATCTGGAGTCATGATTTCATGTCTGTCTGCACAGCAGTTGTCTGCCTGGCAAAGCTGTAAGAGCCACACCCAAGGGCACATGCTTTAGACTGCCCCGGCACCCATGATTGCTCTGGCATCATGGCTGCAGGCAATGGCTTTGTGTCTAAAACGGTGGTTCTCAACCTTCCTAATGCTAATGCTGTGACCCTTTAATACAATTCCTCATGCTGTGGTGATTCCCAACCATAAAATTAATTTTGGTGCATACTTCATAATTTTGCTGTTATGAATCATAATGTAAATATCTGATATGCAGGATATCCAATATTCGACCCCTGTGAAAGGGCTGTTAAATCCCAAAAGGGTTGTGGCCCAGAGGCTGAGAATCACTGTGCTAAGCCTTTTAAGACAGATAAATAGAACTGTTGAAGGAACCCTCATGGATTAAAGTACTGGGCAGGTCAATCTCTTTCTATTGCCACAGCTGTTCCAGATGGTGGTAAAACTCTTTGGGCTCTGAACACTGCTGTGTTTGGTCTAGTGGGTATAAGGTCTCAAGAGCACGTTGAAATGACAGGTTGCCTTGATATTTGTCTTCTAAGCCACAGACTTATTTCTTCTTCATGGCAGCTGGTGTGTCTGTTTCCTTTATTCCTGCAGGGACTCTTACTTAGTACCCCTTTTTCTTTGGAAGAATGAGAGCTGAAAAGGCAGCATGTCTAATTCAGAATTTAGTGCCCCTTAATTGCCTTAGAAGCTTGAAAAGTCTGTGTCTAGGAGCCAGCACAAGGAGGACTCAAGCTGAGATAAATATTTGTGTTTGGGCCAAGGTCTTAGAAGCAAAAGTGCAATAAATGAGATTGGGAGAACACTTGCGTTTTCTGAATTAGGGCTTTAGTTCCTGGAAATCTCTTGTGCTTTATAAACTGAAGATAGAAGACTGTGTTAAATTGAAATGAGGGAACTTCTAAACTTTCCTTGGGTCACAGCATGCTCTGAGGCAACTGTGATGATGGAGGATGGAGGGAAAGGGTTAGCATCTAACTTCAGAAGACTTACGTTGCGCTGCCTACTCTGGACTGTAAGTTAATTTAGTAGCTAGTGGTGGAGCTTCCTTGTTGGTGAAACTCTCAGACTCCCTTCCTTCCTTTCCATTAAAAACCCCACTGTTTCTGACCTTACCCCTGAAGTAGTGCTGGTGAGGGTTAAGGGCATGGAGTAAGCATGGTGGACCATGCTCTTGTCTCCACAGGTTGGTCAAGATATGAGTGTGCAGGTGATCCTCCCAGGAGAGTTGAAGTAAAGCGTTGTCACTCTTAAAAAGAAGTGCATGTAGCATCATGGATGTGGTGACCTTGAGAGAAGGCTTACCAGAAATAAAAACACAAAACCACACACCATGAGGTGAACTGGGATTGCATTAGTGTGAACTCACGGGTTCTAAAATGTGTGTGGTTGTCTGTATGTTTGTGGAACTGGTAGCCATAGGTATATTTATAACTGTGTGTATTTGTGTATCAGTTACTCTATTCACTGCTGTGAGCTGACCAAAGAGCTTCCTAGGGAAGCTGGGTTTTATTTTGGCTCACATCTCCGGTGACACAGCCCTTTGTAACTTGATGACAAGCGGCAGGAGAGGATCACAGCCTCTGTAGCTGTGGTAGCAGAAACTTCCCTATGTCTGAGTGGATCAGGAAGCAGAAAGAGAAGGAATGGTGGCACTTAGGTTTCTCCTTCCTTTTATTCGGTCTGGGAGCCCAGCCTGTGGGGTTGTGCTCCCCACATTCAAGCTGAGCCTCCCTTAAATTTCTCTGGAGACACCTTGAAAGACAATCCCAATGGTGCATCTCTCAGATGACCTCAAATTGTATCAAGTTGACAATTAAGAAGAAATATCATGATATGTCTATGCAGCCATGTGTTTCTAAGCCCTGATCCGTGAGAGGAGGAAGACGAAATGACTCCCCAAGAACAGTGAGAAGGCCTGGCATCTGGGTCTTGACATCTTTTCTCTCTCCAAAGAAGTCAGCCTTCCTGTGGAAATGCCAGAGTGGAAGTGCTCTGACCCTGGAATGGTAGGCTGCTTTCCTAAGCCAGCTCTTGGACTGAGCCTTGACATGAGTATTTCATTCTTTGATTCAGCTGGGTGCTTTTGAGCGACGAGGCACATATAAAATTACAGACAGCCCTGGGCATACAGTGGCATGACTAGTGGTTTCTTGACACTCAGTTAATGATGGTGTGAAAAACTCATAGGCATTCACTAGAAACAGTACGTTGAGTTTGGAGTTTTCATCTTTTCCACTGTATGGTACTCTTTCTCTCTGATTCTGAGGGTCTGTATGTGTAAGCATACACACACGTATGACACGTATGTGTACATGTTTGCCTGTCTGTACACCTATGTTTGGGTGTATATGTGGGAAGAGGGTAGAGGCTGACATCGACCCTCAGTTGCTCTCCACCTCATATTTGAGACAGGCTCTTTCATTGAACTTGTGGCTTGTTGCTTCAGCTAGACTGGCTGGCCAGCCAGCTCCAGGGTTCCTCCTGTCTCTTTCTCCCCAGTGCTGGATTATAGGCACACATCAATAGGCCTATTTTTTTTTTTTTTTAATATGGGCTCTGGTGACTGAACTAAGGCCCTTACACTTGTGTAACAAGCACTCTACTGCTTGAGCCGCGCCCCTAGCCTCGCCAGATGACTTTCTCATGATATGGAGCTGCAGCCGCCAATACTCGGCAGCCAATGCTCTGACCATATAGCATGCTAGTAAGCAGCAACGTTTGTAGGTTAGCCGTATTAATGGTGTTTTGTAATTTATGATGGTTTCAATGAGTTGTCTGACTCCTAGTCATAGCATCCACAAGTGGACTCATCGGTGTCCCTCCTTTGACACATCAATCTCCTGTCTGAAGGAAAGTTATAAAGCACCATGAAGCAGATCAGGCATTCTTATGTTCTCAAATAGTGGTGCTTACAGAGGTACCACGGGCACACTTGTATTTGAAGTAGGTGTCAGTCCTAGTAGTCGATCCCTCCTCTCCTGGGTGGAGAGGTCTTCTGTGAACAACCTTCCACAAAGGGCTGACTCATCTCCTTGCTGTACGAGTCTGTGTACCTGTTTTTGTTTGGTTGGGGGCTAAGCATCGACAGTGGCCAGGTCACTGATAAGAGGGTCTTGTAGCGACATACTCATGACCAGCCTCTATCCCTGAACCTACTCTTGTGGGAGCTTCGGGAGACTGAGGCAAGGAAGCTAGCTGACACCAACAAGTGGGTTCCCACCCCCCATTAATCACCATCAAATCTACTGAGCTATATAGCATGAGTGATGAGGCAGACTGCACCAAGGCCCAGATTGCTGCTCCGTTCACACTTGCTTCCCATCACATTTCTCTTATCTACTCACTCTAGAGACAGAACTCTAAAGAGATTTGTGTGTAGGAGGTTTACGTGTCACAGAACTCCTAAGAAGTGAGAGGGATAAGGAGGTTGAAGGGGAAGGAGGGAAAGCCAGTGCAATGTCAGATATTAGAACCTTTGGAACAGATCTTAGATCTGTGTGTCCAGAAGACTGACAGGACTCTTCATCAGCCCCTGTCTGTCATTATTCAAGGATCGCAAGTGGCCTTGCATACTTTAGCAGTCAGGCTAGGCATGCCAGCAGGCCCCACAGCTGCTTTCAGGTGTTCAGGGAACTTTTGGAACAGGGATGCAGAGACAAAATAGGTCCTCACTGTAGCCAGAGTGAGGACTTCTCAAGTTGCATTTATTTGGAAGCTGATCAATACCCATGCTTGCCCGGGAAGTTCCACTGCTTCTGTGTACTGGAGCAGAAGGTGAGCAGGAAGAGATTGGGGAAGTTGCATAGATTATATCCATGCGCATGTCATACTTTACATAGCCCAGTGAGGAAAATGCTGGTTGGGGGCCTGGCACACCTGGCTCCACCCTTATCTCGTCATAACACTGTAGTCTACTTACCTGCCCATTCTAAAGTTCAGTTTCTCATCTGCCCAGTGGGAATAACAACTCATGCAAGTGAGAGGTTAGCACAGGCAGCATCTGCCCAGTCCTTGCTTTGGGCCTTCTGTTACTGGCACTAACCAGTTTCCTGCCTGTGCACAGCAGCAAATACTCAGATAACTCTGTCGTCTTGTTGGAGGGAGGGAGAGCAGAGGAGAGAAGGGATAAGGGACTAGTATGTGAGAAGATGATAGCGCTAAAATGCCAGAAGACTCTCTCTCTCTCTCTCAATCTCTCTCTCTCTCTCTCTCTCTCTCTCTCTCTCTCTCTCTCTCTCTCTCTCTCTCTGTGTGTGTGTGTGTGTCACAGAGGAAACAACTAAAGATATTCCAGGACATTCAAGGTGGTAGGTGCAGCCTGGCCTGGCCCAAAGGAATACAGCCCAGACTGAAGTTAGGTGTTCTGGTTGGTTGATGCTAGTTGCCAGCTTGACATGAAGTAGAATCCCTCAGGAAGAGTCTCAAGAAGGAATTGTCTAGGTCAGGTTGGCGTAGGGGCACGCCTGTGTGGGACTGACTGTCTCGAGTGCCTTAATCGCTGTGGGAAGACCCAGACTGAAAGTAGGCAGCCACATCCCCCGCGGTGTGGCACTCCAGACTTTGAGAGTAGAGAGAGCTCCCTGAGCACCAAGCATCTCTGACTGTGGCCGAGTCGTGATTGGCTGTCTCCTGCTGCTCCTGCTGTGGTTTCGCCACAGTGGTGAAATTTAACGTGGGGATTGGGGACTGGCATCAACTCATTCTCCTCTGAGTTCTTTCTTGTCGAGATATTCTGTCACAGTGCTAGAAATGAAACCGGAACAAGTGCGTTTGGGAAATGGAGCTTTCATCTACCCGTCTCTTGGTTATTCCTTGGGGATCTGTATTAGTTACTCTTCTCATTGCCATAACCCTGAGGAAGGCAGCTCTAGGGAGGGAAGGTTTTGCTCCAGCTCATAGGCTCACGGTAGGAAAGGCATGTCACTGGACTCTATACCCGAGGAGGTGAGTGAGCGGAGCGCTTGGGCCGGAAGTGGGGCTAGCCTAGAATCCTCAAGTGCCACCCTTGTGTTGCCACCTCAGCCAGATCTTCCTTGTTTCCCAAGGTTCTACGGTGTTCCACAGCAGTGCCAGTAGATGGGTTCTAGGTACTGAATCCAGATCCTCCACAAAAACAAGTGCTCTCAGCCACTGATTCATGTCTCACTCTATGACTGTAAGCTGCTGAATGTGTGTGCGGAGTGTAAATTATAGGTGGTGGGCAGGTTGAAGGGAAGTGTAGGCATAATTTTTTTTTAGAGACTGAGAAGTCAGTCTTTCAATCTCAAGGTTTTACTCTCCCTTATGGTTCATTTAGGCCAGGAAGGAAGTGGCTACTTCATTTGTCCTCCCAGAAGTCTCTGGCAGCACTACCTGAACATTTTGGGAGAGGTATCTGGGGGCTGCGGTAAGGAGGTGGAGTGCTATGTAATGCTCTGTATTTCAGAACCTCTCTTACCGCTATCGCAGAGTAGGTGTCAAGAAGAAACTTAGCTGCAGATAAGATTATTTCTTCCAGTTTCCCTTGGTGGCACGGTTAGCATATGGTCCCTTCACTCAGCTGGTCTGTTTTCTAGCTTCCCCCAGGTGAGCCCTCCCTCTTAAATCCTGGCAGGTTTGGAACGTACGCCTATGCTGAATGCAAGTGCCTCCATTTTCCTTCCTTGCTCAGACTGAGCTATGGTTCAGCCTGCATTTGAACAGTTATTCAGCAATCTGAAAAATAATTTGGCTGAATAACTGTGCAGAAGGAAGCATGGTATGGCCAGTGAGAGCTCTGCCAGTGTACCATACCACAGGAAGTGCTTTGCAGCAAGAGAGACTGTTTCTGTGACTCTTTGTTTCATCTGAGAAATGCCCCAGCCTCAGTGAATGCTTATTCTAAGCATCATGAAGCTGAGTGGGGTTTTCAGGACTACAGAACCTCAGCAGTTTCTTGGAGGACTTACCCTGAGACTATTTGGGGACCTAAGCCCATCCTGTCTCTGACTGCACTGTTCGAATTTCTCCAATCAGAGGTGTTTGGAGAATTAAAATAAGGTCCCTGTGGAAGGAACGTTTTTCTTATTCGTTTATAAGACTTAAGGCATAAAGGTATATATTTCCAATCATTTAGCTATCTGAGGGCTTTTTATTAAAGGACCCAGAGTCATTCTGGGATGTTGTATCTCTCTCCTAGCTCCTTCACATGCATTTGCTCTTATTCCAAGCTTGAGAAACTCCATGGTCACAGCACCTAATGCCCTCTGTGCTCCTACTTTTTATCAAGGGACATTGTGTTCTTACCAGCCCCAACCTGTTTGCTGCTTGGCACATGTGGCGAATAGGGCCCTTTTCAGTCTCACCCTCTGGGATGGTATTGGTTTCAGTTTTTGTTTAGCAAAGCCTCTGGTTCAAGATCTTTGGGACTTAGATACAACATGGTAAGAGACTAATGTATGCAACTTTAGAGAATGTGATCTTTGGTATGGAAGAAGGAAGCTATCTAGGCAATCCTCACCAGAGGTGCTGGGTCTCTCTTCTCTTCTCTTCTCTTCTCTTCTCTTCTCTTCTCTTCTCTTCTCTTCTCTTCTCTTCTCTTCTCTTCTCTTCTCTTCTCTTCTCTTCTCTTCTCTTCTCTTCTCTTTTCCTCACCTCCTCTCTTGACAAGATTTCTCTACATCACCCTGGCAATACCATAACTCACTATGTAGACCATGTTGGCCTGTAAATTACAGAGATCAGTCAGCCTCTGCCTCCCAAGTTCTAGGATTAAAGGTGTACCTACCATACCTGACTTGAAACTTTTTATTTTACTCTTCTTTCTTTTGGAGCCTGCAATGAGAAGCCATAGGAAGAGCTGGGGGTGTAGAGATTGGCAGGTGAGAGAAATCTTTAACCCAGTGAGTAAAAGTGCTTATTGAAAACCATCTGAACTGGGAGGTTATAGGAAAAAGAAAATAATAGTTAAAAAATAATGTTCATTTTTGAGCTCTGTCATTGCAGTACTTGCCTGGTAAGCATGAGAATCCAAGCTTGAGCTCTGAAACTCATATTAAAAAAAAAAAAAAAAGATGGCGTGATAGTGTGTTTGTGATCCAAGTGATGAGGAGGCAGGGCATGTGGACCCCTGGAACTTGCTGGCCATTGAATCTAGCCCAGCTGATGAACACCAGGCTAGGTGGATAGAGCCTGAAGAATGATGGCTGGGATTGTCTTCTTGCCTCTAAACTCTCACATACATACATGTGTACCTGCACACCAGTCAGCGTGCCTACACATATCTACACACACACACACACATGAATACACACACACACTTGACCATGTTTTAGATCTAGGGGTTTACAGCTTAGATGAAGACTTACTAAATGTGTCACCTGTCCCCTCGGGCTGGGAACCCCTTCTGAGTCACTTGTGTCCGAGTGTCACAGTGCTCAGGTTTGGACTAGAGGAGACCCTGGAAGTGTGGAAGTTTCAGGGCACAGCTGTTCTGCTCTCTGTCCTTGCTGCACGGCTGCCTGTTTGACTTTTCGCTTTGGCTTCTCATGTAACACCGCTTGCTCCCTTGTAGGAGGACTGGGTATAGTTTCACTTGAAACTCTTCTGCTGGCCCATCTGCCCATTTCGGACCTGTTGTTGTATCATGTTTTCTAGGACCTCAGTGGAAATCTTGGCAGAACATGCTGTTACATGTCCACATTCAGTGGCTCTCTCAGCCTCTCCTCACGTGGGATTTTTTATTGTCACCGTTTTTAGACGCTTTTCCTTTTTGTATAAAAATCACTATCCCGAGCCTACCCCTCTATTGAATACTTACTTGGTCACAGCATGTTCATTGTCATATAACCACACCACTTTTTTGAAAGGCAAGGGAGGGTGCTAGGATTGGGATGTGAAATAAATAAACTAATAAAGAAAGAAAAGAAAACCCCCACAAATCTACAGCAACGGTTTTCCTTTGTTTGCCAGTCATTCGTGTAGAGCAGCCTGCATTGCTTTCATTGTTATTTGCATAGAATGTGTTTTTCTAATATTTTCACTTTCAACTTGTAGCTTTGGATGTGCAGTGTGACCTCTGTTCACATTATGAATTTTTAAGAATTCATCAAACTCTGCCTTTCACTTGGAATGCTTAGTAAAAAATCTCACTTAATATTTGTCCTCACAGGATTTTGCAATTTGTTTTCTGTTCTCCATCTCTTTAGAATCTTTCTTTTTTTGGTTACTGCTTTCTTTTGTAGTAATATAAATATTCTTGAATTAAATAGAAGAAAAAGTGTGTGTGTTTGTGTGTATGTTGTACAAGTAGGCACTGGTGCTCATGAAGTCAAGTCACTTTGACTTTTTTTTTTAAATACAGCCTTTTACTGGACCTGGAGCTCACTGATCTTTCTAGCCCAGCTCACCGGGAAGTCCCAGGCATACCCCTGTCTCTGCTTTCTGAGTGCTGGGATTACAGGTGCATGTCACCCTTCAGCTGCACCTGGCTTTTATGCAGTTTCAGGAACTTGAACTTATTTGTGTCACAAGTGCCTTACCAACTAGGTGATATTCCTGACTCTACCTTTTTTTTTTAATCTCTAATTTTTTAAACTTAATTTTACATCCTGTTTTTAATTGTACTTAATAGTGTTATTATAACGTTTCGCTCATGTGTTTAATATACTTTGACCACACGCTCCTTCTCATTCGCTGCTTTTATCCTTTTCTCCTCTTCTGCTGGTGGTCTCCTTCTACTTCAGGTCATTTTTGAACATCTGAATTATGCAAGTGACAGGAAATGTGGTATTTGTCTGAGTCTGGCCTGTTCTGTGTAACATGCTCTCCAGGTCCATTCATTTTCCTGAAAATGACATCATTTCATTCTCTACGATTGAGTAATTCTCTATTGTGCATATTTGCCATGTTTTCACTATTCATTATCTTTTGATGGGCTCCTAGGTTGTTTCTTTAATTTGCCTACTGTGAACAATGTATCAGGCCTCTTTTGACTCTTACTCAAATTTCAAATATATATATATATATATACACATATATATGATATATCATGATATATAAAATATATAATCATATGATGACATATATCATAAATATGACGCTTCTATAATATATCTGATGCATATAATGGGATGCATATATATATGTGTGTGTATATATATATATATATCAGTAACACATGTACAAACAAAGGTCAAACATCTAAACTCTCTGTAGTTCTCTATTTTCTTCTTCATCTACTATGTTCCGTTATTTCTTGTATTTAATGTTTCTGGGAGGTCTGCAGATTTTTTTCCCCATTTTTATTTATGTGAAGTCTTAGTGAAGATGCGGACAAAGAGCCTTGTGTTAAAATTAAGTCTGGAATGTGTCTCACCTGTAAGCATTTGACATACAGATGAGAGGTAAGGGGACAACCCTGAAAAGAGTAGATTTTTGGTTGTTTTTGTAGGAATTAACCTGGAACCCCAAAACCATAGTGGATGCTAGGAACAGTGAGGGTGATAGTTGATAAAAGGCTGTGGGTTTTTTTTTTTGTTTTTTTGTTTGTTTATTTTTAGGAACTAGAGAATGGAGAAAGTTCTTGGGGGAGAAATCAGTACTTGATATGAAGCACTAAGAAAGCCGCTTGCTTAGAAAGCTCAGCAAGAAGCGGTGTGGTGGTGCATGCCTTTCGTCCCAGAGGGGAGGCAGAAGCAGGAGGCAGGTGGATCTCTGTGAGTTCGAGGCCAGCCTGGTCTACGAAGAGAGTCCAGGACAGCCAAGGTGACACAGAGAAACCCTGAACAAAACAAAAGCAACCAACCAAACAGAAAACAAAAAAATAGAAAAAGGAAAAAGAAAATATAGCAGGAAAGTGAAAGGATCACTGAAATCTACTTTGTTTTGTCTGTTTATTTTATTCTAAATGTCCACCATGAAGCCAGATGTGAGTCACAGTGACTCTTGCTGTTTAGTCTCTTCTGGGAGAGTTGACTCTACTGACAGGAATCCAGAAAGTCTAGGTAATAGAGAATGCTGAAGAATAAGGCAGTCATTGTATCCATTAAGAGACCAGAACGCCTTTCTTTGGTATTGAAACAGGCTGTTGCCACCCAGCACACACAGGACACACACATGCCCAAGATATAGCAACTTGCAAGCAATGATTATGGACACAGCTTTCAAATATTCACCTGACCCCCACTTTCCTGCTAAAGCATTTTATGTCAGACAAGGTAGTAGGCTTATCAACATTATCAGAATACCCCAAGTTGGGGGGGGGGCAGGGAGGTGTATGAAGTCCAATAGGGATGCCACCGGGCTGTTCAAGAGCAGACATCCTTATGACCCTGTCTGTGAAGCTGATAAAAGTGCTTCTCTTAAATACCAGAGCGTCACTTACTGAGATTACCTGTTTGATTGACTGACCAAACGTTTTCCATTCTTGCCAGGGGGAACTAAAGTCCAGAGGGTTAAAATATTTTGAGCACAGCCCACAGCAGTAGACGGAGGGTTTTTTTTTTTTTTTTTTAATTGCGTCTAGAGCCTGTTGGCAGACCTTGGTCATGCCCCCACAGCTCCTGGCAAACAGCTTTATGACTTGCATGTGGTGTCTGGAAGACAGGTCAGAGGAGCAGAGAGCCTGCACCGTGGACCTCCTCCAGGACAGTCCTCTGTGGATCCTGGAATTTATATATCACCGGGACACAGCTCAGTAACAGTCGTCCCACAAGAACACACATGACCAAGAAAGATTTCAGTTGAAACGTGGAATGCAATTGTATTATATGCTAAAGCCAACCGCCCCTATGTGTTCTACATATCTGGACAGAGTCCTTGAAATAAAAATAACCCCTGACAGAGTTGCTATGATCATTAAATAAGTCACGGGGACTACTGAACACACAGTGTTACATGGAATAAATCCTAAGAGATGCAAGTTTTTAATTATTTTTTTCTCAAGAACAACCATTTCCCCCTAACACAGTGCCAACCTCGGAACAGCAATGCAGCTAGCTTGGTGATTTAGCTTTTGTTTTTGTGGCGTCTATTTACCGAGTATCAGTGCCAGTGTTGCCTAGCTGTCCTCGACCTACTGCAGTGGGGATGCTATTCCCATTTTAAGGATGAAGCTCTCGAGTTCTCACAGCTAATGAGTTTTTTTTCCCACTGCTGCTGCTCCTTCTTCTTCCCTTTCTTCTTCCTCATGTTCTTGTTCTTCTTCTTTAAGAAAAACAGGGTCTTGTTAAGTTGTATTCCAATTTTTTTGCATATGACAACTTTTTGAAGATTTAAAAATCATCAGACTATATATTATATATGTGTATTCACACACATACACACACACACACACACACACACACAATAAAATCTGGGGTACTTCCCCCAACCCTTCTTCATCGTACTCTCCAAAAATAAAAATGACAAGTTTTCTATTAGTGGCATCGGTGAAAATCAGTACATTAAAAATGTACCGTGAAGGGCTAGGAGACAACTCAGTGGTTAAGAGCACTAGCTGCTCTTCTGGAGAACCAGAACCTGTGCTCCGTTCCCAGACCCCACACAGTGGCTCACAATTACCTTTGCAGGAACCAGGCATTCAGGTGAAACTCTCATGCACCTAAGATAAAAATAAATCATTTAGAGAAAAACCCACAATGTAGAGGAAATCTTATAAGATTATTATATCCAGGCATAAGTACAAACTGTCTCCATATATATTTTTTGTGTGTGCACATATATATTCAAAACTTAAAACATAAAATTTGTATGTATTGTTATTTTGTGTCTGTGTATGTCTGTGCACTGTGAATGCAGTGCCCTAGGATGTCAGAAGCAGGCATTATGACCCCTGGATCTGGAGTTACAGATGGTTCTGAGATGCCAAGTGGCTGCTGGGAGCCAAACATGGAGTGATCTTTACCAAGGAGCCTTCTCTCCAGCCCCCCCATTTTTGATTAGACTTTGTAACCGTACTGGGAATAATCTTTAGGGAACAGTATATATGAGAAACTGCGGAGCATAGAGACCCTCTCTATTCCTATCTACCCTCAGCCCTGTGATCACGTAGGGAGTAGATCACTGTTCTTACAGCAGAGAATTTGTATGTTTTCTGCTTGGGTTCAGTCTTGGAGGTGAACTGATTTACATGTCTGAAGGTGACTACCCAAAACAATTTCTAGACTTATTACCCAAGACTAGAGAAAGCCACTTCTTTCGACACATTGAGCTATGGCCTTGCCTGAAGTGAGATTTGTTAATTACCGTGATGATGATTCATTCGGAGTACAGACTGAGGGATTTTTCCATTAAAGTACATGAGGGTCTGAAATATTAGTTTACTGGTACAAACCAAACCACACTGAAAATAAGTAATTTACTTTTATAGATTAGCTTTCTCTTTTCAGAAAATCTCATATTTCAGTTCTATGGCTTTCTAGGAGCCATTTCTTAAGTCTTTGCTGTGAAATTGTACGTCATGGGCCCCCTAAATAAAAGTGTCATCCATTAAAAGATGCATGAAGCCAGAAAACATATAGCAGAAGGTAGCAGACACAGACAAGCCAGGGTGGTCTGTTGCCAGGATATACTTTGAAAATCAGACTGTTACCAGGGTCTGGCCTTTCTACACAGAAAGTTGACTAGATAGTATACAAACCATGACAGAACAAAAGGATTAGATTGAGTTTGTTTGTTTGTTTTAGCTGGAGAGTTTGAGTTACAGGACAAAGATGCTGCCATATTTTCTGGCTACAGTTTCTTTACCTTCTTATTTTTCGTTGCCAGGGAGCATGAGGTAGTCCAGAGTGTACCAAAGACCCAGAGAAAAGGGATATATGTCTTATGGGTTTTCTGCCCATTTAGGATTGAATTAGAAAGACCTGAAAGGAGGCCAGCGTCTCCCCCTTTGCCCAGCACAGACTCACAGGTGACATTGAGATACCCATCTAGTCACGGAGGACAAGGGCAGGTGGCTCCTGCCTTAGAGAAATGTGGAGGACACAAAGGGGTGTCATTTCATTGTTATTTACATTTTGATAAGATTCAGATGTATTCAAAATAAAACAATCTAATGAGCCACCATCTCCAAACTTTAACAATCACCAGCTCCTGGCTACTCCCCCTTACTTCACTTCAGTCTCCAGTTCGCAGTTCTCTGCCGCCATCCATGTTCTTTTGAAGCAAATCCCAGAAGTGTGTCATTGTAAACATTTCCGTATTTATGTCTCAAAATGAACACTTTTAAAACTCTATTGAAACCTGGTGTGCATTTTGAAAAGACAGCCACATCTCTGTATTTCTTCGCAATCTGTTTCTGTATTTTTATTTCAGAGTGCTGTTTTTAACACCTTTGTGACTACACTTCCTTTTGATAAAGGCTCATGAATGGAGCAGCCCATAAATAAAGATGAGTGTAGCCAGACGCTGGGGATTCCCCGCGGAGCCACTGCCTGCCTCCTCCCTTCACACTGGGTCTAGACCGCAAGTAGAGGGCCTCACCGTGATTTACATTTGGGCTGTTTCAAGAGCATGGAGTCAGCACCAAGTCGCTAACAGGACAGAACATACTTTAAATCCACAGAAGTCTAAAAAAAGCGCTTCAGTCACATGGAGCCATAGGAGAACCGTTCTGGGTACTCACATTCTTGGCTTAGTCTCTGACAGGACCAGTGAGTCCCTGTCCGCCAACGACTCTTCTCTCTCTTTCCAAGTGTTGTTGCCTGGCTGCCTTCTTTTCTCTCAGTTTTCTTGTTCCTTTTTCTGTCTTGTTCATCTTGTCTACTTTCAGACCTCCACATTTTCCTGTAGCACACTGTCAAGCCTCATTTGCCCACTTGAAATCTGTCCTATGTTTTTCTTTAGTACTTTCCTTTAGTACTCATAGTAATTTAATTTTTTTTTTTTTTGGTTTATGGGACAGAATATAGTGATGGTGGTGATGGTGGTGGTGATGATGACTTTAGTGATGGCGAATACCTACCACGCTGAAGCAACTTAAGGAGGGAAGGGTTTATTCCAAACCACAATTCAGAAGCTCTATTCCATCAGGGCAGGGAAAGCACGGTGGCAGCGGCAGCTCATGGCTGTGGAAACTTGTTTGTGTTTGGATGATCTTGAAGCAGAAGGAATAGATCAGGAGGCAGGAAAGAGCCAGCTATACTAGATAACACGACCCCCTTCAGTGGCCTATTTTCTCCAGCAAGGCTCATGTCCCAAGGTTTCTACAGTTTCCCAAAACAGCATCACCAGATGGGAACCACGTGTTAAAGCTCACAAGCCTCAGGGGGACATTTTATATTCAAATTGTAACACTCACTATCTGCCTTCTTTCTTTTCCCTGTCTATCCTCTTTTGCTCTCCCCCCCCCCTTTTTTTTCTTTATTGAGTTTTCTTATTTCTGTGGAATAGCCAGATGATGATTGTGTAAGTGGTAGTGATGGTGATGATGAT